>NW_028157742.1:0-47323 GCF_964263955.1 Coregonus lavaretus
TACATCACTGGGGCCAAGCTTCCTGCCATCCAGGACCTCTATACCAGGCGGTGTCAGAGGAAGGCCCTCAAAATTGTCAAAGACTCCAGCCACCCTAGAATAGACTGTTCTCTCTGCTACCGCACGGCAAGCGGTACCGGAGTGCCAAGTCTAGGTCCAAAATACTTCTCAACAGCTTCTACCCCCAAGCCATAAGACTCCTGAACAGCTAATCATGGCTACCCTCGAACTATTTGCACTGTCCCCCCCCACCCCATCTTTTTACGCTGCTGCTACTCTGTTAATTATTTATGCATAGTCACTTTAACTCTACCCACATGTACATACTGTATTACCTCAACTACCTCAACTAGCCGGTGCCTCCACATATTGACTCTGCACCGGTACCCCCCTGTATATATAGCCTCCCTACTGTTATTTTATTTTACTTCTGCTCTTTTTTTCTCAACACTTTTTTGTTGTTGTTTAGTATACTTTTTTTAATAAAAAATTTTTATGCATTGTTGGTTAAGGGCTGTAAGTAAGCATTTCACTCTAATGTCTACACCTGTTGTATTTGGCGCATGTGGCCAATAAAATTGGATTTGATTTGAAGTAGATAGTAAACAAAAGTGAAATAAACAATAAATATTAACAGTAAACATTACACTCTGAAGTTCCTGAAGTTCCAAAAGAATAAAGACATTTCAAATGTCATATTTTGATTATATACAGTGTTGTAACAATGTGCAAATAGTTAAAGTACGGATGGGAAAATAATAAACATAAATATAGGTTAAATTTACAATGGTGTTTCTTCACTGGTTGCCCTTTTCTTGTGGCAACAGGTCACAAATCTTGCTGCTAGTGATTGCACACTGTGGTATTTCACCCAGTAGATAAGGGAGTTTATCAAAATTGGACTTGTTTTCTAATTATTTGTGGAGCTGTGTAATCTGAGGGAAATATGTGTCTCTAATATGGTCATACATTTGGCAGGAGGATAGGAAGTGCTGCTCAGTTTCCACCTCATTTTGTGGGCAGTGTGCACATAGCCAGTCTTCTTCTGAGAGCCATGTCTGCCTACGGAGGCCTTTCTCAATAGCAAGGCTAAGCTCCCTGAGTCTGTACATAGTCAAAGCTTTCCTTAGGTTTGGGTCAGTCACAGTGGTCAGGTATTCTGCCGCTGTGTACTCTCTGTTTAGGGCCAAATAGCATTCTAGTGTTTCTCTGTTTTTTTGTTAATTCTTTCCAATGTGTCAAGTAATTCTCTTTTTGTTTTCTCATGATTTGGTTGGGTCTATTTGTTTGTTGTTGTTGTCCTGGGGCTCTGTTGGGTCTTGTTTGTGTTTGTGAACAGAGCCCCAGGACCAGCTTACTTAGGGGACTCTTCTCCAAGTGCATCTCTCTGTAGGTGATGGCTTTGTTATGGAAGGTTTAGGAATCGCTTCCTTTTAAGTGGTTATAGAATTTAACCGCTCTTTTCTGGATTTTGATAACTAGCGGGTATCGGCTTAATTCACAGCTTTGTGGAAGTTACCTGTGGCGCTGATGTTTAGACCGAGGTATGTATAGTTTTTTGTGTGTTCTAGGGCAACGGTGTCTAGATGGAATTCGTATTTGTGGTCGTGGCAACTGGACCTTTTTTGGAACACCATTTTTAAAAACTGAGATTTACTGTCAGGGCCAAGGTCTGACAGAATCTGTGCAGAAGATCTAGGTGCTGCTGTTGGCCCTCCTTGGTTGGTGACAGAAGCACCAGATCATCAGCAAACAGTAGACATTTGACTTCAGATTCTAGTAGGGTGAATCTCTCTCTCTCTCTCTCTCTCTCTCTCTCTCTCTCTCTCTCTCTCTCTCTCTCTCTCTCTCTCTCTCTCTGTTTATTTGATGAGGTGAGGAAAGGAAAGCATCTCCCTCCGCTGCCCTGTCTGTCATCAGCGATTAGCGGTCACATCAAAGCACTGATGAAATTAGCTCCCCACTGAGAGCCATCATTATGGGTCTGTTTGAGATCCTGAGAGGCCATGGCTGCAGATCCTTCCCAGATCCCTCCCCTGATCTCCGTGGGGACCCACACCTCTGGATGGAAGCCACCGCAGGTTCAGTATTCAAGCCATCAGGCCACGTTCATACCTGTTCCTTTAACCGCTAACTGTGGAACAACGTGGTGAAGGTCCCTTTGGGGAATTCAAATGAGGAGATAATATCAAGGAGGTTGTAAGAAGTCATTTCTCACTGACCACAGGTGTTTTAGTCTCTTTATAATGACTTTATACAGCGGCTCCCTCCTTTGTTATTCCTTGTCCCAGCAAGTTATTATAAGGTGCTTTTCACGTAGTTCTGGAGTATGGATAAATGGTACTTGGAAAGGTGTCCCTCTTAACTTTGTTTTTTGGCTAGTGTGTGAGAGCTCTCAGGTGGACTATCATTCTGCCCCTGAAGATTATACCAACAACTCTTGTATGCATGAGTGCACTTCAATTCCCAAGTCCCTTAAAACACACTCACACATTCACCTGAGGACATCCTCCCTTGGAGTCTTCAGTCTCCACTAGTGAATTCTGAATGAAGTTCCTATGTGAATAAAATAGAAATAGCAGCATTGCAATGAAAGAGGAGACTCGATCCCATCTCCTCCTCTCTCTGCCTGTCCGTCTTTCTAGTGTCCCAAGTGGGGACCATACAGTGAGGATGGTGATCATTGTAATCTCCACCGTGGCAGGGGACACGCCGGGTGTGACACCGCTGTCACAGGAGTCCATGCTTGACAGAGTCTGCTCCTGACAAGTCCCACTACTGTGAGTGACTGTCCTCTCCACCTCTGTCTATCCCATCAATCCCCCCCACACACACGAACACAGACGCATGCATGCATGCACACACACACACGCACGCACGCACGCACACACACACACACACACACACACACAAACATGTGCGCACACGCACACACACACACACACACATACAGAGACACACACACACAGACACACAGACGCATGCACACACACACACGCGCACACACACACACATACACACAATCTCACTCTCTTTCTCTCTCTCTCTCTCTCTCTCTCTCTCTCTCTCTCTCTCTCTCTCTCTCTCTCTCTCTCTCTCTCTCTCTCACTCTCTCTTTCTCTCTCTCTCTCTCTCTCTCTCTCTCTCTCTCTACCTCTCTCTCTCTCGTTCTCACACTCTTTTTCTCTCTCTTTCTCTCTCTCTCTCTCGTTCTCACACTCTTTCTCTCTCTCTCTCTCTCTCTCTCTCTCTCTCTCTCTCTCTCTCTCTCTCTCTCTCTCTCTCTCTCTCTCTCTCTCTCTCTCTCTCTCTCTCAGAATACAATGCGGCAACAACTGTCTCCCTTGGCCACCTCTGTTCCCTGCCTGCTCTGGGAAGATGACAAGCGTTTGATGGCCAAAATCCCAGCTCTGTCTACCTTCCAGTTTATTACAGCAGCCACCAGAGGCTAGGGGCTGAGGGGAGGGAGAGGGAGAGGGAAAGGGAAAGGGAAAGGGAGAGGGGAGAGGGGAGAGGGGAGAGGGGAGAGGGGAGAGGGGAGAGGGGAGAGGGGAGAGGAGAAGGGAAGGTTGACTAGCATGTTCGTACCACTCAGCGCCTTCAGAAAGGATTTATGCATTTCATATGTTGTTTTGTTTGTTGCATTGTTTGTCGCTGTTAATTAGAGACAAGGTAAGCACTCTGTGTCCCCTCTCGCTAATACAGCCAATCAGAAATGCTGAAGAGCCAGAGCTGAAGAGCAGGAAGTGACACTGACCTCAAAATGTCAGAGGGTGTCTCATTTCATAATGTTTACAACTCTGCTCTGATCCTGCTCTGCTCCTCACTGATGGTCATCACCATCGAGCTTCAGGGGATTTTTTATACTTTTAATACTTTTATACTTGTAGTTTTTGTCCTCGGTTGCCAGAGTTGGTCGATGAGGAGATTGGGGAAAAAACAACTTTTGGGGGTTCAGTTTAAAAAGTCAGTTCAGATAATAATGTAATGTTCAGATCTGGACAGAGTGAGCTCATTGTGTGTTGGAGCAGGCTGAACCCTGGCCACCCACACCATGATGAAGCTCATTATCCTTTTGGAGAGTCTGCAGGTCAGGGCCTGCCCTCCGCCATCGCCACGGCAATGAGACCAGAGGAACTAGGAGGCAGTTGAGCTGGACGGAGCGAGGGATGGAGGGATTGAGGGATGGAGGGACACGGTCGAGTCCTCTACTGCTGCACTCATCTGTAGGCAATATCTGTAGATGAAGGAGAGGAGAGGAGAGGAGAGGAGAGGAGAGGAGAGGAGAGGAGAGGAGAGGAGAGGAGAGGAGAGGAGAGGAGAGGAGAGGAGAGGAGAGGAGAGGAGAGGAGAGGAGAGGAGAGGAGAGAGAACAGAGATGGGAGCAGTGACAGCAGCCAGTCAGATATGCAGCAGTGTGATTGATTGCTGTATTTGAGCCTGTTTAGGGGACGTATGCGTCACAGACCGCATTGTTTTTAAAGGCTTTGCCCTCGCAGGTCCTGATCCTGTTGTTTCTCCTTCAGCTAAAAAGACGCAGAGACACAGACTGTCTTAGATGTCTTTGAGTAACCTTCCGTTTTAATCCTGAGTCTGCTCTGTCTGTGGGTGCCTGCAGTTCCTATCTGCTCCATGCGATAGGATGGGATTGCACTTTGACTCTAGGCTCCCCTTTTGAACCCTGGATAAAACTAGCTATCTGTTCTCAGACCCCTGAGCCCTATCTGTGTCCCGGGTGGACAGCCATAATCTGGCCTTATCTCTAACCACACCTGAGGGCTCCTCTTTAGGCCTAACGGGGCTCGCTAAGGGGGGCTTATAATGTTCATGCTCGCTCACACCCTCTGGCCCATTGATAATGGAACAAAGCTGCTGTCCACTCATCTGTGCATGTGGCATGTGCTGCCCCCGAGCCCCCCGTAGGAGGACATGGTGAATCATCAGAACAACTGGAGCACACAGTCAGCCTGCCCCATGTCTTAGGCTCAGACCGACATCCAGACCCAGCCAGGCCCAGCGCTCAGTCCATCCCCTGCCCAGGGAGGGTGGAGGGAGGACAGGCAGTGCTTAGCTGAGCTCCCTTCTCCCCGGAGCTCCCAGGGATCAGGCCTGGCCTGCCTTGTCTGAGGCGGTTTGCTGTTAATTTAGTTGCTCACTCAGCCACTGGCCTCAGGGGAAACCCGGCGTGTCACTTCCTATGATCAACCTAAATATCATCCATCGGCCAGGACCGCTGCCAGATCTGGTAAGGCAAAAAAGTATGTGCTGAGACATTCACATAATAAGGAGCGAAGGAGAGGGAGGAAGATAGGAGGAGGAGGAGGAGGAGGAGGAGGAGGAGGAGGAGGAGGGTGAGGTAGCCTAAGATGTGATGATTGGCAAATACATCTGAAATGTAATGTTCAGATCTGGACAGAAAGTAAAAAAAGTCACAATAAATATAATTAGCATGCCAGGCAAAATGTTCCTTTTTCTCCCCACCTCAGCAAAAAGCTACACCACATCAACGTGCCACAATCTGTGTTACCAGGACTTTAAAAATTGTCCCTTGTCATTCCGGCTTCCATTAAACACCATTGGTGTCGACCAATTTGGTCCTTTTAGCTTTGGACATTTTCCAGGAGGACCAGGTAGCAATGTATGGGTCTCTCAGTGAGAATCTAGTTGCTCATTTCCTCAGTAAGTACCAGGAGAGATCAAAGGGAGCGAGTGCAGAGGCATTCCACCCCATTCCTACGCCGGGCAAATCACTCCTTTCATTTATTGGCACTCCAGGAAGCTGTATAAATCACATCAACCAGCATCGACCAGGGCCTTAGTCATCAGCACTAGCTCTCTCTTTCTCTCTCTCTCCTTCTCTCTCTCTCTCTCTCTCTCTCACTCTCTCTCGCTCTCTGTTGTCTCTCTCCTCTTCTTTCACGCCAGTTTTCCAAACACTTGTGCGACAGCAGCCCTCCCCCTGCCAAAGCACTCATGGAGAAGTGATAGTCAGGGGGAGACTCCAGGCTAGCCACCATGAAATAAATATGGATGGCCATGAGTGGTATGAGCGAAGATCATCTGTTTAGCCATCTGCTTGTGCGAGTGCGTGGATGTAACGAGTGTGGTCCTGCCTAGCCCAGAGAGACCCCTGTTGCCAGGAAGGGGAAGTGACTGAACAGAAGCCCACACACACCAGGCACACGATGCTCCACCTCCCCCTTCCTCCCCCTTCCGTAGTAATGTGTCATGTACATGTCATTTGACACACACACACAAAACACACAAACACATGCATTTTGACGCCACACACACATACATTCACATTCCTTCACACTCTTCACATACGCTGCTGCTACTCTGGTTATTATCTATGCAGAGTCACTTTACCCCTACCTACATGTACATATTACCTCGATTACCTCAACTAACCCGTACATTGACTCGGTACTGGTACCCATTGCCTCGTTATTGTTATTTTATTGTGTTACTATTTTTCATTTAGTTTATTTAGCAAGTTTTTCTTACTTACTTAAAAAAAAGTCTGCATTGTTGGTTAAGGGCTGGTAACTAAGCATTTCACTCTGAGGACTACCAGACCTGTTCAATTCAGCGCATGTGACAAATACAATTTGATTTGATTTGATTTTATATGCTCGCATGAACGAATGCGCATGCATGCGCACACGCGCACACGCGCACACACGCACACACGCGCACACACGCGCACACACACGCACACACACACGCGCACACACACGCACACGCACACACACACACACACACACACACACACACACACACACACACACACACACACACACACACACACACACACACACACACACACACACACACACACACACACACACACACACACACACACACACACACACACACACACACACACACACACACATACACACACACACACAGTCACATAAAAATACCATCCCCCATACAGTATACACCCCATTACCCCACATACACAGTCAGTCACACTAAAATACCGGTAAACAGAAGCAGGCGAGGAGAGATGCCCAGGAATTCTCCACTGGGCTCAGGTTCAAAGCCTGGGCCTCTCTGTTTGACTGCCCTGTATATTCTCTGAGCATCTGGCCCGCCACGGACATTAGAAACGACTGGGTGAGAATTGCCAGCCTAGATTGGTGATTGTTCAGTTGGCAGTGTCCCCTGATGTGCCAGTCTGTTGCTTCCTCTGTTGCGAGGATAAACACAGGGCCCTCTGTGTTTGCTAGCACTGTATGTGGTGGTGAAGTAAAATAGACATTTGGCAACACACACTCACTCAGCCACATCCGTCCCCCCACTCCCCACCTCTCCATCTCCCCAAGCCAAGAATCCGTTCTCTTTCCAGGATGGTTTAGTTTGTTGCTGAGGGCTGGTAATAGTATGAGTGTACATTTTATAAAGAAAGAAAACGTGTTGTTGTTGAATTATACATATTCCTCATGTAGGGTGACTCAGTAGGAGCTCTCCAAATCAATCTTGAAGCATTGATGAAATCATAAAGCGCAGAGAAAATGGCAAACATTGCAATGGCTCAATGGCCTGATGCTCTCATAAATACAGTTTTATGGTGGGGGGAGTCGGAGGGTGCCGAGACATTTGGTGTGTACTCATAAACCTGTGTGTGTGCCGGAGCGTGAGCCCTAATGCTTCATATCGGGAGTCATAAAACTGTTTTAATTTAATTTGCTTATACAATTTGATGATCAATAGCTTGTCGATCAGGATTAATTGGGCCATCTATCCCCAATGAGGGGTTTGTCATTGAAAATAAGACCTGATTACATGTACGCTACTGTTTTCCATCTCTTGTCTTTTTCCGAGGTTGGTATTGTCTATCGACTGTTGACACTCAGTCTTACAAGTTAATCTAATGTCTGACACCAGTCGAAACAGTTAGCCGCCCCTCCTCCTCCTCCCTCACTCCCCCTCTTCCTCCATGGGCCGAGTGGAACATCAAGCTGTCCTCAGGGCTAAGTGTTGTCTTGGGAACTCAGAGCAAAGCGGAGGGAGGGACTGTAAAGAGGCTGTTGAACCATATTCTACTGTTAGTGGAGACGTTCTGAAGGAGGAAACCCTCTGAGGCGAGAGAGTAGAAGAGCAGAGGAGCGGAAGAAGAGGCAGAGAGGAGGCAGAGGATCCATGGGGTAGCGTGATTTATTTGCTCGTCTGTAGCCCCTCGAGCCGACAGCCTCTGCTATCAATGAACCACATTTAAATGAACCCAAATGGCAAACAGTTTCCTCTCTGTATAAAAAGGCCTCCGAAATCCCACCGGGGTGTTGTGTTAAAGGAGATTTATCAACAACCATGATGTACCCCCTCATCCCTCCCTCCCTCCCTCATCCTCATCCTCCCCTCCCCTTGTCCTCTTTGATATCACACTCTTCTGTTAACCAAGCTTCTGTTCCTCCTTTCATTCTCTTTCCCTCTTCCGGCTTGTTTGACTGAGAATTTCCCAACTTTCCCTTATTTGAAAAGGGACTCTTTCTGCCTACAGAAAATAACAAAACAAGGAAGCTGCCATTTCTATTCAGCTGTAATGACGTTCCCCTCATTCGGTTTGAATCTCTACCAGTTGGCGCATTGCGCCGCATTTTCTCTGTTATTTTTTTTCATGTCGCCCTGGCATTTAAACTACAGTGGAGGAGCACAATGAAATTCACCTCTGAGAAAAAATAGGAAAGTTATTTTTGCCGCCACTAATATGAGTGTGTGTGATAGTCGTCGCAGGATGTTCATAATATATACCCGTGTTTTGAACCTGTGTAATTCACTGATTAATGTTGTCCGCTCTGCCCTGTACTTTATTTATCTGGCAGTTTATTGAACCAAGGGGAATCGCAACGACTACAGTATGATTGAACAGGAGTTCAGACGATGGATGCCAATATGGATGGGAGAGATAGAGCGCAAGGCCCAGTCCCAGACATGTTTTCTGGCTGCCCGGCCATCCCCATGGTCCCCAGTGATTCACCCAGCCACATCTCTCCCCATGCCTCACCTCCATATGAAGTGGTTGTCCTATAAATCCCACTAACATAACAGTTGGTTATTAAACAGCCGCAGGCCCAGCTCCAGCACCACACTACAGCTCCACACCAGGCCATAAATAGCCCAGAGCCAGTCCGAACACGTCACACGGACACTGGGATAAGGGCCCAGCCTGATGTCCCCTGTCCCTCCTGCCCCCACCACCCGGCCGGCTCTCTCTCTCTCCTGTCTATGTGGGTTGCTGCAGAGCCACAGCATCCATTTCAAGGAGGGCGCTGGGGTTTTAACGTTGGGGAGTGTGATCTCCTTTTCCCGAAAAACTCTCTCCTCTCCCTCGGGCGGTGATAAGAGCTAATCCGCGCCTCACATTAAACTGTGACCGAGATCAATTAAAAGCGTGCCTCGTCCTGATAGCTATCTCAACCCACGGCAGAGTAAAGAGGAGTGGTGGTGTTGGAGAGAGGGGAGGGAGGGAGGGATGGGAGATAGGGAAGGAGGAGAGGGGAAGGGGGGCTCTGTGGAGAGCCATCACCGCCCTCAAGAGCTCTGGACGGGAGGGAGCGCTGCAGCGAGGGAGTGTGGCATGCTGGCAGGCCGCAGGGAGAGCGGGGCACCCGCGATTGATTTTCGTCGCCTCTTAACGGCCGTGACAGACAATAAAGAACAATGATGGCGATGATCACAAAAAACCCTGCCAGCAACGGCTGTATATAATGACTATATATACCCGGCATTATTATTATGCCCCCCTTATCATAATCACTATTATTATTCAATAATTATTATTTATTCCTCCGTGAAATTGGGTGTTGGTTTGGGAGGTGTCTGGGTCTAGATGGGGTGCCATCATCCCTCTCTGTCTGGCATGGCTGCTCCTGACTCCTGCCTGCATTAGACTAGTGGTGCTGCTCCTGACTCCTGCTGTATTAGACTAGTGGTGCTGCTCCTGACTCCTGCATGTATTAGACTAGTGGTGCTGCTCCTGACTCCTGCATGTATTAGACTAGTGGTGCTGCTCCTGACTCCTGCCTGCATTAGACTAGTGGTGCTGCTCCTGACTCCTGCCTGCATTAGACTAGTGGTGCTGCTCCTGACTCCTGCGTGTATTAGACTAGTGGTGCTGCTCCTGACTCCTGCCTGCATTAGACTAGTAGTGATGCTCCTGACTCCTGCCTGTATTAGACTAGTGGTGCTGCTCCTGACTCCTGCCTGCGTTAGACTAGTGGTGCTGCTCCTGACTCCTGCCTGCATTAGACTAGTGGTGCTGCTCCTGACTCCTGCCTGCATTAGACTAGTGGTGCTGCTCCTGACTCCTGCCTGCATTAGACTAGTGGTGCTGCTCCTGACTCCTGCCTGTATTAGACGAGTGGTGCTGCTCCTGACTCCTGCCTGTATTAGACGAGTGGTGCTCCTCCACTGCATCAGGCTCCATCCTCATAGCCTCTACAGCCATGCTGTGTTATTGTCTCAGTCAGTCAGCTCTGGGCTGCTTTAACAGAGCAGCAACACAAAGAGGATTCTCCCCTCCTCTTCTCTAGCGGTGTTGTATTTTAAATAAAGTTGAATGTAAGCGGGCAGCAGTATCCGCCGTGCGACGGTGTGCCAGTTTTATGGCGCCTGCTCGATGCCAAGGCATTGGCATCGCGTGGAGAGCAGTTGGCAGAGTGGCGAGGTTTGATCCTGGAATGCAAATTGAGAGCTGGCATGTGGGATAGGAGGGTGGGTTGTGAGGAAAGAGGGAGGAGGAGGTGTGGGGGACGCCAGGCAGGAGGATGGTGATGAGCGGAACTTGGAGGACGGGGCGGAGGATAGCTAGAAGGAGGAGTGGGGTGAGTCTGGCCCGTCACGGGGCGGCTGCCAAGCCGACTGTCACATCAGCCTGTGGGATTGTGGGAATTGGCGGCTCGGGGCTCCAGGTTGTTTTTGTGTGTACATCAAAAGGACATGCTGCAAACATTATAAAAAAACAACCAGCTCATTTTCCCCCAACATCCATCCATCCTTCCTTCCTTCTCTCTATTTCTCCTCTGCTGTTTTCACTCACTCTTCCTCTCTCCCTCTCTTTACTCCTTCGCTCCCCGCAGAGACACATTCAAGGTGCTCTGGATTCTTTGAGGAGGGGAGAAGAAGATGGTGAATGCCTGCAGGGTTTTTACAGCAGAGGACAGAAAGGAAGGAGGAAGGGAAGAGGAGGGGAAACTCTAGGAGGAAATGAACAGGCCTAACCACGGATGCCGATACTCTTGGAGAAACGCTACGTGGGCGGCGTGGATTTACCCCTGTATCTTAGAGAGAAGTGACCCGTGGAGCAGTGACGCTATAACCCTGGCCTTGCCGTGTCCCAAAAAAAACAAATAGGAAATTAACCATCTGGTGGCGCCTGCCATCATTTCCCCCTGCCCCTCTCTACACACCCCCTTCAATCTCCAATCTTGTGTTTTTTTGTGCTCCTGTCGGCGCTGCTTCAATTACACCCCCCAGCTTATGTCTTGGGTAGATTACACCGGCTCACTGTTCCAGTTTTTTTGTTGTTGCTGAGAGCTGCGCGCCGTGATGATTCTTGTATGTAGGCTACACAGGGCTTTCTTCTCATAACTCCTCATCCAAAAATGCATTTTCTTGGCTCGCAGGCTCATTTCCACCCCTACGGATCAGATCGGACTCATTTAGTTGTGGCTCATCCAAAGATGCAACAAAGAGATACGTTTTTGATTTCTTGCTGTTGTCTTTTTTGTTGTCTTTATTTGTTGTTTCCTTATTTGTAGACTTTTTTCCTTTTTCTCCCAGATTGGCTCTGCTTGACTATGACCTACTTTATTAAGAGAGGGGGATTGTGGCCAAGGCATGGGAATCAGGGGCAGATTTGCTCTCACAGTTAGCATTCCATGTCAAATCTCCCCATGCCAGAGAGCCAGAGGATCTGAATGTCGGGCTGGGGCCGACCTGCTATAGGTGCTGAGTGAGAGAGAGGGAGCGGGGTTCCCTGATATGATCACCTGGCTGGACTTAAGCCATGCTGGCCTGATTTACGATGGCTGCTTGGCTACTTCAGGCTTGAGAAACTCATAGTAAGCATTACAATCACTGGATGTATTGGTTAATAGTGAATACAATATAGCTCATGTGTACAGCACAGACATACTGCTAATTTCTCTTCATCAGAGAGAGAGAGAGAGAGAGAGAGAGAGAGAGAGAGAGAGAGAGAGAGAGAGAGAGAGAGAAGTACAGTGATTTCTGCAATGGTTTTAACGGCCTCTCTTCTCTCTTCTTGGATTCTGAATCACATGGAGATAACAAGCGAGTCCTATCCTCAACAATCAACTGATTATATCCTCTAGACAATTGTTGTTCCCTTGTTGTTTTCTAGTTGTTATGATGTTGTTCTTCTCTTGTAGGTAATCATGTCCATGTTACCACTTGTTTTGCAGAAAGTGTCTTGACTCCATCCCAACATCAAATAGTCAATAGTATCATATAACAGATGTCTGAGTCACATGACTTCCTAGTTGATTCTAGCTCTCTGGGATCAACTTGTCAGCCATGGCAACAACTAGTATGGGGACATGTGATGCAGGCGACAGTGACCATGTGATAGGTTAGAAACGTTTTTTTATTTTAGTTGTTTTGTAAATATATTTGTAAATAATTTTTTAGGAGTACTTTATTTGTAGATGCTGCAAAAAATATTAATTACTCAAAAATATGTTATTGATCTTTTGTAAAATTAACATATCCCCTGGATATAGTCCCGTGTAGCTCAGTTGGTAGAGCATGGCGCTTGCAACGCCAGGGTTGTGGGTTCGATTCCCACGGGGGACCAGTATGAAAATGTATGCAATCACTAAGTGTAAGTCGCTCTGGATAAGAGTGTCTGCCAAAATGTAGAAGAATGGATGATGTTTTTCTTCCACTGTAGATTTTTAATCTTGTTTTTCTTCTATTGTAGTCCATGTTACCACTTGTTTTGCGGCCCTGTTTTAATTAAGCATATTAATGAATCTCAAGTTGTTTAGGGCGGCAGGAAGCCTAGCGGTTAAAGGTCACTAATTCAAATACCCGAGCAAACAAGGCGAAGAATGTGTTGATATGCCCTTGAGCAAGGCGCTTCACCCTAATTTGCTCCAGGGGTGACCGTTCTACTATAGCTGACCCTGTAAAACAACACATTTCACTGCACCTATCCGGTGTATGTGACAATAAAACATATTCTTTTTTTATCCTACTGGAGAAGGCTTTACAGTAGAAATCAGGGATCAGGATGAAATGATAAGGATAAAAGGATAACTGGAATAGGGGAGAGGGGGAGAGGGGGAGAGGGGAGAGGGGGAGAGAGGAGAGGGGTGGTAGTGCTAGTGGTGGGGGAGGCTGTGGTTTTGAGGTTGATGGGGAGATGATGGGGCGGGGTGGTTATTAAGATGTGTGTTTTTGAGAACAAGGGTGTTGTGGGGGGGAAGAAGGAGGGGAGGTTGATTATTAAGATGACAAACCATGATGAGAATCCTCCTGGGTGTTGTCATTATTGCTGTGGTCCTATGAGCAGCTAGCGCTGTCTGTCTGTCTGTCTGTCTGTCTGTGTGTTCTCTTTCTGTCAGTCAATATATTCTCTGTCTGCCTCTAAGCGTGTAGGGCCCCAAGAGATAACCTCAGCATGCCTCCATCTGCTGACAGACACGCACACTCACCCACCCACGCGCACACACACGTACATGCACACACACGCACAAACACACACAGTGACACACACTAGCTCATTTCTCTAGGATGTCCCCTGATGGGGCTCCTAATTAAGGGTAGGCGTCTCTCCCTAAACCCTGTTTCCTGTCCCCTCCTCCCTTTTCTTCCTCCCCTCTCGTCACCTTCCCTTGACTTCCTACAAGGGGCTAGTGGTTGGCGCTTGGTGACTGTCGTCTATACTCGCCGCCTCAGCTGAAAAGCCCAAGTGGTCCGTTCCTTCCAAGTCCTCCCTCGGCTGCAGCCCTGTAAAACTACCCTTGGCTTCTTTTAAACTTGTGTTGGTTGATTAGAGTTGGGCCGTGTCCCAGTCGACAGCTCAGTCCCAGCATGGTTTCAGCAGGGAGCGTCGCATCCAATGCATAATTTCTCAAGATGGGTAGACTCACACTGTGCCAGCTCGCCCCACTCTCCTGCAATGGCAGACACATGAAAAGCTGCTTGGAGAAATGAAACAGAGAAGAAGAGAGAATTGAAACAGAGGGCAAAAAGTCAAAGCTTACCCCTTATTTCCCCTCACACAAAAGTGATGCATCGAGGATTTGAGTTTCATTCTGTCTTAATGTTTTATATTGGATTCAGACAGGTCAGATTTACCAAGCTTTACCCGGGGAATAAAACTTTTCTCTCTTCTCCCTCTCTCTCTCCCTCGCTCTCTCGCTGTTTCTCTCTCTCTGCATCTCTCTTTAAGGGGATTTTCAAGGCATACACCCTGTTCTATTTCCCAAGTTGTCTGAACAGCAGTAATTCTTAATTAAAGGTTGCATAGCTTTTCCAAGTTAAATTTTTGTATTGCTCTGCACAGTTATCTTATCTAAATACAATAATGGGAGCCAATTTTCAGAATCTGCATTTATAAAAGTACCACATCAACAACTGTAATGTTATGAAGATATTTGCCGGCACTCTATCTGTCAAATCCGGAGATTGCATTGTCTCTTTCATCGAGTTCTAATCAACGTGCAAGTTGCTAATGTTGTTTTTCCGCCTGTGCAGCGCCCACTTCACCTCAGAGTGGGACAGTACGCTGGATTGAGCATATTATACACTGTGACGTATATTACAACAGATCAAATGTACAAAATGTGCATCATTTATTTTTAATGGCTTATGAATATTTATCTGCCGGGGTCACCCGTTGGAAGAAAATCAATACATTTCATTTTTAAATGGAAGTCAGTGTAAAACAGTGAGTCTCACCCAAAAATACTGTAAAGTTTAATCTCCTGAGATCCCCGCCTGAGAGAATTAGCAGCAATTTCTAACAGTATTGTGTGTGTGTGTGTGTGTGTGTGTGTGTGCGTGCGTGTGTGTGTGTGTGTGTGTGCGTGTGTGTGTGTGTGTGTGCGTGTGTGCGTGCTACTTTGTATATTTCCATTGTAGGCTTTCGCCAGTGCCTTTGTGAGCGGCTGCTATATTTCGGTGTGTCTGTGTATGTGTATACTGTGAGTTTAAAGGCATATCTTCCTCTGTCATGCTCATAAATTAAATTCTAATGTCTGGGAACATGAAACAGGAATTAAAAAAGAGACTTCCACCATGACTGGATGTACACCAGCATACTTACAGCCGTTTGCAGGTTTTCTCTATTTCTTTATCCAGCAGTAAAACATTTTAACTTGGGGGTGATCGTGCAGACCTATCTTTGTAGGGTGTTTAGGATGGCTGGTGGTGATTCCATGGTGCTGCCTCTCCTCTGTGCTGTAAACAGGGACTGGGCCATTCCCCAGTGGGAACCATTTTGCAAGCAGCTCAGAGAGAGAGATAAAGCTGCTGGCCTCCCAAACACATTCCATCAGCAACACCTCCAGAGGCCAAGGCTGGAAACCCTGTCTGCCGGCTCTGCCTGCACACTGGAGAGAGAGAGAGAGAGAGATGAGGAGGAGAGAGATTGAGAGAGAGAGGGAGATGTAGAGAGAAAGAGAAGGATGGAGAAAGAGAGGGGATGATGTAGCGAGACAGCTAGAGAGAGAGAACCAGAGATATATATATAGAGAAAGAGAGAGGTACCGAGTTGTGATATAATGAGTAAGAGATGCTGAGAGAGAGGAAGTGTGAGTGAGGCTCAGAGAGGGAATATAAAGCGTTAGAGACTGGGGTTAAATGCTTTCAAGGTATTCTGCATGAATATATTTCCTCCACAGCAAAAGGTTACATGAAAAAGGCTTCTGTGTACGGGGAGAGGTAGAGTGGATAAGAGTGAGCCAGTAGCTACCAGTACATGTACTGTACTCTACATCCCCATAGCAGAACAATACAGGAGACTGTCTGAGTCATTCCATCGGGTTCCATTAGGAGAATGGCATCATATCACTGAACAAGGCCCTGGGTTAGTGATAGGGGCCTGAACAGGGCCCTGGGTTAGTGATAGGGACCTGAACAGATTCCTGTATTAGTGATAGGGGCCTGAACAGGACCCTGGGTTAGTGATAGGGGCCTGAACAGATCTCTGGGTTAGTGATAGGGGCATGAACAAGGCCATGGGTTAGTGATAAGGGCCTGAACAGAGCCCTGGGTTAGTGATAGGGGCCTGAACAGGGCCCTGGGTTAGTGATAGGGGCCTGAACAGGGCCCTGGGTTAGTGATAGAGGCCTGAACAGAGCCCCCCCAATTTAAAAACAAAAACAAATGCAACATTTAAAGGCTTATTTATCTTCTGCAACAACAGCCATCATCACACAATGTAAGCAAGATATGATTGACATCCCCCCACTAAAAAATAAGTGTAACCCAAATTCCTTAAAATCATAATTCTCTACAGCTCATGTAGCCACATTTCAACATATCTTTTTTATTTTAGCATATGCCTTTATCCCAACATATGCAAGCTACCCAGCCTACTGCTCACAGAAGACGACAAATAGGGGAGGGCTATCAGCTGATCATATCGAATGTATATCAGCAAACTAGTTAGCTAGCTAACTGTTAGCTATGCTGTTGTAACAATTTAACTAGCCTACTCTTAACCTGTGATTGGAGTTTGTTCTGCTGCTAACATCTGCGTTGTAGGCATACTTTTAAAAAGTTGAATGAAACCCTTCCATGTCTCTGACCGTGAGAGACATACAACTCAAAAAGTAGCCAGTGTGCCACTACTCATACTACCGCTAGGTGCCAGTAACTTCTGCTTGTGAAGCAGCAGGAGGACGAGTGCAGTGTGTGCTCACGTGGGGGCAGAGGAGGAGGGGAGAGGGAATTTTCCAAGATAAAAAAATGTTAAATTAGCTAGTTTAATTCTTTACAGAACAGCAGGGAAAGGAGACTAAAAGTAAAATAAAAGTGTATTAATAAGAAAATCTGAAAGGGTACTTTTCTCATAGGAGGGCAAAAGGGTAGAGGCTCAGGCACCCCTAAAGCCCTATTGGGGCACATGCCTGCTGTTGAAACAAACGTATTTTTACTTGATTTGAGTTTGTTCTGCTGCTGCCTTCTGCCTCTTCCTAACAAGCAGTCGAATTGCCCCATTCTTTGTCCCTAACAGTGGGAGACACATATGATAGATCCAACTCAAAAGTAGCCTCCTACCAGTATTCAAGTCTACCCGCCCGGCGCCCACAGCCACTGACCACTGCATGCAAGTCAGAGGAGTGCGCTCTTGGGGTGGGAGGGCGGTGGGAGGAGGTATTTTCTTAGATTCAAGAGCAATTAGTTACGTTTAAAATGAAAACCCAAAACTGAAAAGAAAAATTAATTCATAAAATGTAAAAAAATCCACTGTGCTGCAAGGACCCTTTTTCAATAGAGGGCGAAAGGGCAGGTGCTTGGGCACAGGTTGAGCCCTATCTGTGCAAGTGCCTGACTGGGTTAGTGATAGGGGCCATCCTGATCAGCAGCAGAATGGGGAGGCAGGCGGTGTGGGCTGGGAGGGGAGCGAGGAGCAGGTACTGTACCACCGAGGAGCCGGCTTCTTATCTCCTGCGCTGATTTTTTATTTATATTTTCGGCGCCCCAATCCTTTTATCTGGCGATCTAACCTGCAATGAGGAGATAAAGCCAGGTTGACTTTTCCATAAATGCATTTATCAGAGCTCTACACAATCTCCTGCAGCTTAATATTCAACACACATACAGTACCTTCACCGGTCCTCGGTGCGTACAAACACACATTTACACACGTACACGCCAGTATACATGCACACACAGACACAGACACACACACACATCATCTGAGGCAAACACATCATACAGATTAGTACACACATTCACCCGGTCTCACACTCACACAATGTTACTTTGTCTAAAGGGTATTTTGCTGTAATAGTTTGGGCCTTGTCAGGCTTAAGTGCGTTTTTCTCCTGGTCCAATCATACGATAGTGTCCGCTGAGCTGGCAAGTAAGGAAATCAAACAGTGGAGGTGAAATCCCAGTGATCTGTTCACACCAACACCAACTAGTGGTATGAATTTTTCATCATTCCAGGCAGCAATATCAACTCATTATAGTTTTCACCATGGCATTCAGTAAGCATGGTCATTTATGGCAAGATCGGATCATAGCTCTGTATTGTATTGTAACCTCTACCTCCTCTACACTCTCCACCCTTCACACACACACACACACACACACACACACACACACACACACACACACACACACACACACACACACACACACACACACACACACACACACACACACACACACACTGTAAACGGAAGGCATTGCCGTGTATTAGTCCCACATAATCCAGTTTGGGATCAAAAGGTATCAGATAGGGATGTCCCAGGGGGGAAAGCGTCCAGCGAATTACTGGGGACAATTGCAATATATTTACCGATATTATCCTAAATAGGTTTTTGAGGCCTAAGTCGCGGTGATCTGGTCTAGTCATTATTTGGGCAGTACTGGGGCCTTATGCTCACTGTCAGTTGACAGATGCTGAGCGCTTCCGGTGGGATGAGCTGTGGCTCCTGGCAGAGTCGGGAGAAAACTCCAGTTTTCACCTGGCTGCTATTTATTCTGGAGAAAAAAACATCACAGCTTGCTACACAGAAATCCCCAGGATCGAGCAGGTGTTCAGCGCACGTGGCGGGGATGGAACTCCTAATTTATTTATTTCTCCAGCTTCTAGGAAATATTGACATATCTTCCACGTAGTGTTTGTATTGGATGTCTTGAGTGTCTGTGTTTTTCTTTTCTTTTCAGAGAACATTCCAGAAACTATATACTGGGTAAATCCATATGAATTAAATCACTTTTGAAAGCATCCCTTTATATTTAAACAAAACTTTCCATACATGTTTGCCCATGGAAGAAGTGGTTAGAAAGTGACTATTTGGACCTGAATGACAAAACATTCAGGAGATAGAGGTGTTCAAAGTTGACCCATTTTACATATCCCACCATACCATGAGACATCTATGTCTTCATCACTGGAAAAGATCAACGATTGAGTTCGGTATCATTTCAAAGCTTACAAACAGGCTGTCAAACTACTGCACTTGATAATTTCTATACATTACAAAATATATATATACATACAAATGTTTTTTTTAACGTCAATCATCTAAAACACATACGCTCAGAATTGTAACATATTCACAGAAGTTGTAGCTTAGACCCTACTTTACATCATTTGAGGTTTTTGTGTTGTGCCCACCATCGGTTGAGACACAACATGCTATTGAATACAGGGTGTCATTTCAATTGTAGAATTCACAGAATGGACCTATCCCTTCAGACCACTGCAATTTAGCTGGTACACCATTGACATTTAAAGATGTACTATGTAGAAATCGCTCTGCCATTTCCTGGTTGCTAAAATTCTAATAGTTTGCCAAATTTCGGTTTATGTGACAAAACAAGCAAGCATAGTGTAGAGAATCATACCATCTAAACCGCTGTGAAATATATTTTCCATAACCAAAAATATTGTATTTTCAGCTGTTTGAAGCTGGTGTAAAAAACCGACAATAAAAGATGCACAAAAAAAAAACCCGGAAGAACGGGGAGCATAGAAATAGCGCACATAGAACATATCCATCAATGCTTAGACTTGCTTTCAATGAGAATGACAGATCTATAACACAAATGTCTATATGAATTTGGTTGGGTCGCCCAAGAAGTTACATATTGCAGCTTTAAATTGAATTGACATTTTAACTTCTAGATACTAGCACAAAGATGGACGCCAGTCCACCCACCATGGTCATGTCTTTTCTATTATCTATAGTTCTATGATTTCAATACGTTTCCTATGGAGGATTGACAGTACAATTTAAAACAACAGATATACCCATTCAAGTGAACGTTCTCTGACGTGTGGACTTCCAACCATCTTTGTGGTACCATTCCAAAGTGTTGAGTCTCAACCGATGGCGGCAAAACGCAAAAACTTCAGATTATATAAAATATGGTCTAAGCTACAACATATGTGAATATGAGAAAAAAAATCAGAGTTTATGCGTTTTTTGATAATTTACATTTAAGGTTAAAACGTTTCATTTCAGAAATTATGAAACAGCTTTTAAATCATATCAATCTCAACTGTTTATATTTTCCAGTGATAAAGACATGGATGTCTCATGGTATGGTAGGGTATCTAAAATAGGTCAACTTTGAGCACCTTTATCTCTTGAATGTTTTGGCATTCAGGTCCAAAAATACACTTTCTGAGCATTTCAAATATGTATGGAAGGTTTCTTTCAAATCAAAAGAAGTGCTATCGAAAAGTGGATGTATTTACCTTTCTGTTACTTCTCCTTGGAAAGTTTGTTTATTATATAACTGTTGAAGTAAACTCTCAAGATGGTGTTTTCATGTGTATCCTAATGTCTATCTATGAATATACCAACCAATCTAACATAAGTTAATCAGCCTCCTGAGATCAGGTCTATCAGTGTTATTCACCCTATAAAAAGGTTGACCACTATGTGGGATGTAACATGCATTAATTACACACAGTAATATTAACATATGTGTTATGATGCTGTGGTTTGAGTGAATGTGGGCTCAAAGGTCTGTGTGTGGGAGTATACTGTGTGTGTGTCTCTATGTCTGTTTGCGTCCATATTGGCATCTATGTCTGTGTTTGTGTGCAAAGAGAGAGAGAGAGAGAGAGAGAGAGAGAGAGAGAGAGAGAGAGAGAGAGAGAGAGAGAGAGAGAGAGAGAGAGAGAGAGAGAGAGAGAGAGAGAGAGAGAGAGAGAGAGAGAGAGAGAGAGAGAGAGAGAGAGAGAGAGAGAAAGCAGAGAGAGAGTGTGTGTGAGAGAGAGAGAGAGAGAGAGAGAGAGAGAGAGAGAGAGAGAGAGAGAGTGAGAGAGTGTGAGAGTGTGAGAGATAGGGAGAGGGAGAGAGAAAGCAGAGAGAGAGTGTGAGAGAGAGAGAGAAATCAGAGAGAGTGAGAGAGAGAGAGATAGAGAGAGAGAGAGCAGAGAGAGAGTGTGTGAGAGAGAGCGAGAGAGAGAGAGAGCAAGAGAGAGAGGGAAAGAGAGAGGGAAAGAGAAAGCAGAGAGAGATTGTGAGAGAGAGAGAAAGAGAGAGAGAGAGAGGGAGGGAAAGAGAAAGCAGAGAGAGATTGTGAGAGAGGGAAAGAGAAAGCTGAGAGAGAGTGTGAGAGAGAGAGAAAGAGAGAGAGAGAGAGAGAGAGAGAGAGAGAGAGAGAGAGAGAGAGAGAGGGAGGGAAGGAGAAAGCAGAGAGAGATTGTGAGAGAGGGAAAGAGAAAGCTGTGAGAGAAAGAGAGTGTGTGTGGGAGAGAGAGAGAGAGAGAGAGAGAGGGGAAAGAGAAAGCAGAGAAAGAGTGTGAGAGAGGGAGAGAGAAAGCAGAGAGAGAGTGTGAGAGAGAGAGCAGAAAGAGAGAGTGACCACATCACAGTGTGACTGAGTGAGACAGAGCGGAGCAGCTGTGGCTCTTTATACGGTGATAAGTCCAAAGTGGAGGGGATTTGGTTGCATGCTGGGAGAAAAGCTTGCCCTAATGGACAGGAGGTGACGCAGGCTACAGAGAGTCTGGATTAAATGGATGGGACGGTGTGTTCCAGGCCTGCGTAGTGTGTGTGTGTCAGTGTTTTTGTGTGTGTAATTGTGTGTGTGTGTGTGTGAGTGAGTGAATTTGTGTGTTTTAGTCAGTAGGCAGACATGACTGGCGATGACAGGGACTGTTGCTATTCTGGGCCTTAATTTGGAGTAATTCCTGTTTTTTCCCGGGCATGGATCTGTGAGGATTTGTTTTGTAGGGAAGTCTGGTCCAATCTGTTCATGTGATATAACTATGTATATATTTGAACAGGTCCTAATCCACATTACGGGGATTTACCATGAGATACACAGGGATTTCAAGAGATCAACGTCTGTTCACCGACAGAGAAATAGAAAAATCTATATTTGTATCATTTATTTTTGTGTTGTTATCCTTGCATGTAGTGGGGAGTGCCCCAGACTGTTATTCTTCATAATCTGTTTTTTCATGTCAAAGATATTGGTGTTCCCTCACCCTCATGTACTAATGCCAAGACACTGTGACAGGCCTAAATCCTTATCGCGATTATCCCTTGTTGTTACTCTTAAGTATACTTAAGTATACACAGTGAAGATTCTACAGTATATCAAACCCAAAATCCCATATCTAATTTTCCCTTTGAACAACTTCTTAATTTGGCTATAGTCTCCAAAATCTATGAATGATTTAGTTGGACTTGTTTTGACATTTTCCCTCCATCAGGAATCACTCCAATCCCACTCCTGATCTTCCATCTGCGCCACTGGTGCCCACAGTCACTAACTGACCCTGCTGCCCAAGTGTGCTATCCATCCGTACCCCACAGCCCAAGACCACCCGGGTGGTGGGTGCTAGCTAAGCCTCCAATCTGGCACAAGGCTGCTTAACGTCAAGAGGCTTTGTGCCGTATCCTTTTACACTGAGCAAGACAATTAGGCTGGAATCTGGGCTCAAAGACCCTCCTCAGATTCCCCATCGCCAGCCCATATTGTCCTCATCAACTGGTTATTTCAACTGATGAAACAACCAACCGCAAAGGCATTGGCAGAATAGTTTTCTGACAATGAGCTCGGTTTTCACTTGCTCTTTCATTTTATAAAGAGGTTTTGATGATGGTCTTGGGGTAAGACATGTTTTTTGATACAGTAAGAAAAACTAGCGGGAACCCCCACTGGGGTGTATCTCCCATGCTTCTCTGAGATGATGCCTCCCAGTACTTCTTCACAGTACGCCTCTCTCTCACACTGAGGAGAAATACTCTATCTAGAACAGAGGACTTGACCAAGTCACAAGCCCGTGGAGAACAAAAGTTGCAATTTCTACTGCCGGAATATAGTTTCAGCATCTCTCCAGTGTGAGTCACAAAAGCCGAGAGTAGCAACAAGAAAAGGATGGATTGTTTAATGCGTCCGTGGCGCCTGTGTCTTGGCCTCTGCTGACCCCATTGCTTTGGTCCTGTTTCCCTGCTTCCCTGTTTCCCTGCTTCCCTGCTTCCCTCTCTGCTCCAATATGATTTACTGCCATGTCTAAATCACTAATCTTGTTTATTCGCTGTAGCTATTTGGATCCCGACATCACCGCTAGAAGTAAAGCATCAAAATCTCAGCTGGAGGACAGATGGAAGAGGGAAAAAAAGGAAATGCAATTTTCTATCTCTTTCTCGCTACCACTACTTGGATGTTTGTTAGTATTACTGTTATTATTATTTTTCATGGTGGTTTGCTCTCGCATCCATCTCTACAGTCCTTGGCCACCGTCTCTATCTCAGCACCTCACATCTACCTAACCCCAGCCAGGGTGTTGTGATGAAGGGAGGGGTATGGAGATGAGAGCAGGAAAGGGCCAAAGCCTAGCAGTCTGTCTTGGAGGAATGGAGAGGAGATGTGCTGATTGTAGTTTCTGTTTCTTAACTTCCCTTCTCTTTGACTGGTATGGGTCGGACCAGGCCTTAACTTTTGGAATCCATACCATTTATTCAGAACCAGCGGTCGTAATTACTAAATTGCCCCTAAATCATTTATTTGATCTGTTGAAAAAAACAGCAGTGGCTGGGGCCAACAGGAAAGTGGAGAGAAAATAGGGAGGGGGGTTAAGCAGAGAGGCGAAACTGTTCAGTCAGAGCGTGCTCTGTGGTGTAGAGATCTTTGATGCAAAGAAGCTTGTAATGCCTTCTCCACTCCCCCCGTCCCTCATTCCAACCCCTGCCCCTATTCAGATAAGCCCAAAGGCCTTTACCAGTTTTACTTTAGTGAGAAATCTACTGACTTTTAGAGTTGATCTCATGCTTTTCCACCACAAATCCTCTTTGCAAATCTTTCTTGCCCTGACCTTTGACACCGCACAACACTGTGTTGACCTCTGGACATTGGATAGCTTACCATTCCCTACTGCCCTATCTGGGTAGGATGCCTCTTACAACTCCTGCCCCTCAAATCCACAATCTAAAGTTTGTTATTTTACCAACATTGGTCCCTAGGCCATGGTGATGAGGAGGTGTTTAGGCTTGTGTATACTTATTAATGTTTAATGATGTAATCTAGTATAATGGTGTATAACCTCTACTATTACATGGAAAGGGGAATGAAAACAATCCCTATTTAGCAGATGTAATCTTTGTGATTAATAGCTATACATGATAAAAACACCACATAGAAATCTTCATAGCCGCACATCTTAGAACCGACATAGGCACACATACAACAAACAAGTATTTCCCTGCACAGTTCCTAGCAATGTTTCCATCAGTGATACTACGGTTGAGTCAATGAATTCAATTCAGCAGCAGGACAGGAGAGTACCCTGGAAAGGAAACAGGTGGTGGAGAAGCGGGGGTGGGCTGGTGGGGTGGGGAGAGGAGGTACTATTGTAATTAATGCTGCAGATGCTGCTCTCTGCAGCGCATCTGGGCAGAACTATCATTTCCAGATATATTTTCCAAATTCTCTGCAAATCCCTGTGGCTTTCCAAATCTTTAAATCTCTCTGTGATTTTGTCTATTTTCCCTTTTTTAATTTTTCTGATTTATTTTGCCCCTCAAGCTCATTTTCTTCTGCTTGTCTTCAGGCTTACCTCTGTCCCCCTCCCTGTGCCTCACTCTGTTTACATTAAAAAAGCCTCCTCTCCTCTCCTCTCTCTTCTCCTCCCCTCCCCTCTCCTCCCCTCAACCCCTCTCCTCTCTTTCATACCTCCTCCCGTCTTCCTTTCTTCACAGCCTTTCTCCACACCTTACCACTCTCTTGATCTACCTCCCTGTATCCACCCCCCTATCAGAGACACACACACACACAAACACACACACTGGCCTCTCCCCGATGATGTGGTCCCCTGGCGTGTGCGTGTGCACGGGCCTGTCAGAGTAAAGAGCCCCAGTCTCCTCCGATTACACCGTGCTCAGGATTAGAGGGAATATGCTCTAACATATTCAGTCTGGTATTACGCTGATATCCCCTCAACGCTGCTGCTTCACAGCACTGCCACAGCCGGGCTAGGATGCAGGCCAGCCAGAATGCCAGCCGGAACGTCAGCCTCTCAGAGAGCAAAGCGGAACGCCACAGCAGCATCACAACGATGATGATGCACGCTTCACCCGATACCAGAGACAACTGGTGTTGGTTCCAGAACACAAATAGAGACACACTGGCTTTTACAGATGAGGTGAGAGAGTGCAATCACCCTGTTAATAAAACAAAAATGCAATTTAAAAGGCTAAGAGGAAGATGGAAATGTTAATGTATTACTGTATATACTTCCCATTAGAATTTTGTAAAATTGCAACATGTGAGTGAATAAAATCTCTCCTTTTCCTATTTTCCGACCCAAAAAGTAGACATATTTTGATTTGCATTCACTCTCACATCAAGGGCACATTAACATAGAGTGCAAAATATTCAATGATCTTCTGAATTTCTACTCTCTCCCCCCTTATCTCCCGCAACTCTGCAAGTGCACTCTGCCGATTTAGAAAAGAGAAAAAAAGGGTCTTTGCATAAAAAGGCAAGCGAACAAAATCTTAAACAGTTGCTCTAAATAACTCTAAATAATTATGGGCGCTTTTGGAGATGAATGCATTAGCATACATTAGCGGTGGCGAAGGGCCCTCTGGGTTCATCTCTGTATTCTACCGCTTCAAATCCCCACCTTGTGCCTCGCTCCACACACACTGACCCCCCGGGACCACAGGGCCGGGTGGGACGTGCTTCCGAGAGAAACAAGTTTGAGACCCCCATTGGTCTGTGGAAAAGTGCCTCGGGCTACTAATAAGATGATGGGGGAACATGTCGGGGGGGTCGATGGAAAACCGTCATTCTTTTTTCTTTCTTTCCAGGCAGCGATGGCCACAGTCACTGAGGACTGAGGAGAGAGGGATGGCTGGGAAGTAGCCTGTGGGAACATGAACTGGATAAGTAAATACCAGGCTAGTTGTAGAAGGAGATAATTAGTCCCTCAAATAGGGCTGTGATCTTACAATGACTGGCATTATCTTACAATTACTAACATTACCATTATCTTACAATGACTGACATTACCATTATCATGTGATCTTAAAATGACTGACATTACCATTATCTTACAATGACCTACATTACCATTATCTTACAATGACTGACATTACCAGTATCTTACAATTACTGACATGGCCCTTATCTTACAATGACTTACATTACCATTGCCATTACCACTATGACTACAACTACCATTAACACTACCACTTGTAGCTATAGTACCATCACCTGTGAGTACTAGTACAGCTAACATTTCTACAACAACAGCTACTCATCACTTTAAGATAAATAATGATCACTGTTGGGAATGTTACTATTACTCATCAGATGTAGGAATGTCATGCTCTCTGTCTCTCTCAAGTCCTGAGATGAAGCTCTACAGTTCCAGGAGTGAACTCAGCTCATCAGTATGTATATGATGTAGAGAGATGAAGAGGGGAGAAAGGAGGGGGAAATGGTGTGTTTGTGTGTCTGTGTGTGCGTGCGTTTGTGGTTGTGCGTGTGTCATGTGTTCATGCTCATGGATGTGTGTGTATGCGCCGAGCATGAGTATGTGTGTGTACTCTCACTCACTTTCAAGAAGAGAGAGGGGGTTTCTGTAGCCTTGAGCATTTGCATTCCTCTAGAACCCCTCATCTTCATTAAGATTTCCCGAAAATCAGAGGGAGGCTTAAAGAGAGAGAGAGAGTATCCCTCTACTGCCGAGGAAATACACAGCTCATTTGCAACTGACAGAGGGCCTTGTGTACTTCCACTGTCTCTCCATAAACACTCCACATTAGCATAGTCTTTCTCAAGTTCATAAAGCGCCACATATAGACTGGCCTCACACTAACTGCCGTCACTTTAATGAACAATGTGTCTCATCTTTGATATCAACCAGACTGGTGCCACTGTGACGTATTTCCTCCTCCTATTGTCCTCCTCTTTGTGTGTTGTCACATGCTAACCATTTCATTAGAAAGGTACCGTGCATATAAATGTGTGTGTACTGTAGAGTAGAGAGAGCGTACTGGTAGCTTGTGTATTCTGCCCACGCCATGCCACACATTTCCCTCTCTGCCTCTGTTGCTCAGCTTGCATTTACGAGATATGGGCCGTCTGAAAGCGCCATTTGCCTCTTAAGCGGAAACACAGATTGCTTTTGAATGCACCTTGATATGACAGAGGGGCCGTTTGTGACTTGTGTCGGCTGTTTGAGATGCCGGGGGCCTTTGACGTCACTTTGAGGGGCTTAGGAGGCCTGCATGGTGCGTGGGTGAACCATTATCCTTGCATCTCCCAAACACACAGTAATAGGCTGCAAACTAAAAATAAACATTCTGGCATCTTTTACTCAGCTAGAACTTGTCCTGTGTTGGAAAACAAAGGCTGTTGAGCATCGTAGCACTTTGTGTAGTTAACTTTGCCCATCACTGTGGTCTGTTTCAGCTTTAGCATGCTGTTCTCAGTCTCAGGGCTTGGGTCCATGTGTGTTTGAGCTAGGATTTTTTTTGTCTAATTGACTCTCTGCCATGTTTCAATGAAAGACCAAATAAAAGAGTTGGCCAGAAATAGAATATGAATGGAGAAAAGTGAAGATAAAAGGCACAGATAAATGGAGAGACAGCTAATTTTCCAATAGAACAAGAGTCAATCCCCCCACTGATGTTACAGGTGCAACCGCCTCCTCCCTCTCCAATTCTTTTCATCTCTCTTTATACCTCCCTCTCTCTCTTCCCCCCTCTTCTCTCTGTCCTCCCTCCCTCCCTCCCAAACCCAGGCTGGGTAAATGTCAGAACAAGCTGCAGCTCTTCCCAGACCACGCAGTGGGAGACAGACCAACCTCATCGCCTTGGCAACCCCTCTGTTCTCTCCTCAAAGGAAGAGTCAAGGGAGGAGAAGAAAGGGGCTTTTATGCTCCCGACCTCCCTGCACCCCCTCCTCCAGCCCCCCTCCCACCATGCTGCACTGTTATCCCAGGCTCTGGCACATGTGGATGGGCTCCCAGGCCTCAATTATTGTATTTTTATGTATTCCTTATTTTACCAGGTGAGTTGACTGAGAATACATTCTCATTTACACCAATGACCTGACAGGAGAGAGAGGGAGTGAGAGAAAGGGGTGAGAGGTAGGAGGAGAGAGGCTTTCATAGGGTTACAAGGGAGTTGGTTCTCGTTGCCTTTGTGGGGATGATGCTTTATACCTGTGTGGTATATTTGATGCTTTACTTTCCTAAATACTTCTTATAAAGTAGAGGAGATACTGTAATTCCTCAAATGAATCCAATATTTTTCTTTCAAATTAGGAATCAGAATATTGTTAACAGCCCATATATTAGATATTGTATCATTGACTGATACTAAGGGACAGTTAGAAATTTACTGAGGATGGGGGGGCTATTAGTGACCCTGTGTTCATAAAAGTGGCTATCAACTTTACCAGTTCAGCATGCTTTTGTGGGACAGTAGATGTTTCATTACACTACGATCAGAGCCGGCTGCAGACAATGATCAGCTAGGAGGGAATCAGATTTTCAACATGTAATGCTACATTTATAATTATATAAAATATATGCAACAAATTTTCCACCAACAGGTTTCTGTGCCAATGCACCACACAACCAATAACAAAGCATAACTGCATACCGATTACCGCTTCAACATCATGGTTTGCGTTTTCAACACCACAATCAAATAAAGTATGTAAATCTTCTCGACAAACAAGGCTTGCCTTGACAATCTCCGAATGTCATTCAACTTTTTGGTGTTTTGTAACATAAGTCTCTTTCCATTCCTCAAATGGCCGGTGCACAGTTTGGATTCTGGAATTATATTAGAGTGGAGTGGACGAATGTGTGCGCAGGTAGCCTGCAGGAGACTTTTGAAGTAGCATAATCAGATTAAAACATTGTGACTGCTACACATAAAAGGTTATACAGTGAGGGAAAAAAGTATTTGATCCCCTGCTGATTTTGTACATTTGCCCACTGACAAAGACATGATCAGTCTATAATTTTAATGGTAGGTTTATTTGAACAGTGAGAGACAGAATAACACAAAAAAATCCAGAAAAACACATGTCAAAAATGTTATAAATTGATTTGCATTTTAATGAGGGAAATAAGTATTTGACCCCTCTGCAAAAACATGACTTAGTACTTGGTGGCAAAACCCTTGTTGGCAATCACAGAGGTCAGACGTTTCTTGTAGTTGCCACCAGGTTTGCACACATCTCAGGAGGGATTCTGTTCCACTCCTCTTTGCAGATCTTCTCCAAGTCATTAAGGTTTCGAGGCTGACGTTTGGCAACTCGAATCTTCAGCTCCCTCCACAAATGTTCTATGGGATTAAGGTCTGGAGACTGGCTAGGCCACTCCAAGACCTTAATGTGCTTCTTCTTGCATTTTTGCTTTTTTTTACATTTTTGCATTTGTGCTTCTTCTTGCATAATTAGATAGAATGGCGCCGGAGAAGATGGCTGCCGTTTTACAGCCCTCTAACCAATTGTACTATTATGTGTGTTTTTACGCGTTATTTGAAATTTATTCTGTACATAATGTTTCGGCCATCGTCTCTTATAACCAAAAAGAGCTTCTGGATATCAGGACAGCGATTACTCACCTCGTATTGGACGAATACATTTTCTTCAACAAGTCGGACGCAAAGGATATCCTACAGACACCCGACAAGGCCCAAATCCCAGTCATTCGCATGAGAAAGAGACGGAGATATCGTGGACGTAGGTCGGGGTGCCCTGTAAGAATCCGACGGCGAGTGAGTAAACTGCCTCTTCCATCAATCCTATTAGCCAATGTTCAATCATTTGAGAATAAATTGGATGACCTAAGATCATGGTTATCCTACCAACGGGACATTAAAAACTGTAATATCTTATGTTTCACCGAGTCGTGGCTGAACGACGACATGGACAACATACAGCTAGCGGGCTATACGCTACATCGGCAGGATAGAATGGCTGACTCCGGTAAGACAAGGGGTGGCGGTCTGTGTATATTTGTAAACAACAGCTGGTGCACAAAATCAAATACTAAGGAAGTCTCGAGGTTTTGCTCGCCTGAGGTAGAGTATCTTATGATAAGCTGTAGACCACACTATTTACCAAGAGAGTTTTCATCTATATTTTTCATAGCTGTCTATTTACCACCACAAACCAATGCTGGCATTAAGATTGCACTGAATTAGCTGTAAGACCATAAGTGCACTGAAAGGCCATAAGTGAACAGGAAAACGCTCATCCAGAGGCAGCGCTCCTAGTTGCCGGGGACTTTAATGCAGGGAAACTTACATCCGTTCTACCTAATTTCTACCAGCATGTTAAATGTGCAACCAGAGGAAAAAAACCTCTAGACCACCTTTACTCCACACACAGAGACGCATACAAAGCTCTCCCTCGCCCTCCATTTGGCAAATCTGACCATAACTCTATCCTCCTGATTCCTGCTCATAAGCAAAAACTGAAGCAGGAAGCACCAGTGACTCGGTTAATAAAAAAGTGGTCAGATGACGCAGATGTTAAGCTACAGGACTGTTTTGCTAGCACAGTCTGGAATATGTTCCGGAATTCTTCAGATAGCATTGAGGAGTACACCACATCAGTCACTGGCTTCATCAATAAGTGCATCGATGATGTCGTCCCCACAGTGACCGTACGTACATACCCCAACCAGAAGCCATGGATTACAGGCAACATCCGCACTGAGCTAAAGGGTAGAGCTGCCGCTTTCAAGGAGCGGGACTCTAACCTGGAAGCTTATAAGAAATCCTGCTATGCCCTCCGACGAACCATCAAACATGTCCCTGACTGAGTCTGTAATACCAACATGTTTCAAGCAGACCACTATAGTTCCCGTGCCCAAGGACACTAAGATGACCTGCCTAAATGACTACCAACCCGTAGCACTGACGTCTGTAGCCATGAAGTGCTTTGAAAGGCTGGTCATGGCTCACATCAAGACCATTATCCCAGAAACCCTATACCAACTCCAATTTGCATACCGCCCCAACAGATCCACAGATGATGCAATCTCTATTGCACTCCACACTGCCCTTTCCCACCTGGACAAGAGGAACACATACGTGAGAATGCTATTAATTGACTACAGCTCAGCATTCAACACCATAGTGCCCTCAAAGCTCATCACTAAGCTAAGGATCCTGGGACTAAACACCTCCCTCTGCAACTGGATCCTGGACTTGCTGACGGGCCGCCCCCAGGTGGTATGGGTAGGTAACAACACATCTGCCACACTGATCCTCAACACGGGGGCCCCTCAGGGGTGTATGCTCAGTCCACTCCTGTACTCCCTGTTCACCCATGACTGCATGGCCAGGCATGACTCCAACACCATCATTAAGTTTGCAGACGACACACCAGGGGTAGGCCTGATCACCGACAATGATGAGACAGCCAATAGGGAGGAGGTCAGAGACCTGGCAATGTGGTGCCAGGATAACAACCTCTCCCTCAACGTGACCAAGACAAAGGAGATGATTGTGGACTACAGGGGGAAAAAATAGGACTGAGCACGCCCCCATTCTCATCGACAGGGCTGTAGTGGAACAGGTTGAGAGCTTCAAGTTCCTTGGTGTCCACATCACCAACAAACTATCATGGTCCAAACACACCAAGACAGTCGTGAAGAGGGCACGACAAAGCCTATTCCCCCTCAGGAGACTGAGAAGATGTGGCATGGGTCCTCAGATCCTCAAAAAATTATACAGCTGCACCATCCAGAGCATCCTGACTGGTTGCATCACCGCCTGGTATGTCAACTGCTCGGCCTCCGACCGCAAGGCACTACAGAGGGTAGTGCGTACGGCCCAGTACTGGGGCCAAGCTTCCTGCCATCCAGGACCTCTATACCAGGCGGTGTCAGAGGAAGGCCCTCAAAATTGTCAAAGACTCCAGCCACCCTAGTCATAGACTGTTCTCTCTGCTACCGCACGGCAAGCGGTACCGGAGTGCCAAGTCTAGGTCCAAAAGACTTCTCAACAGCTTCTACCCCCAAGCCATAAGACTCCTGAACAGCTAATCATGGCTACCTGGACTATTTGCACTGCTCCCCCACCCCACCCCCCACCCCATCTTTTTACACTGCTGCTACTCTGTTAATGATTTATGCATAGTCACTTTAACTCTACCCACATGTACATATTACTTCAACTACCTCAACTAGCCGGTGCCCCTGCACATTGACTCTGCACCGGTACCCCCCTGTATATATAGCCTCCCTACTGTTATTTTATTTTACTTCTGCTCTTTTTATCTCAACACTTTTTTGTTGTTGTTTTATTTTACTTTTTTATAAAAAAATAAATGCACTGTTGGTTAAGGGCTGTAAGTAAGCATTTCACTGTAATGTCTGCACCTGTTGTATTTGGCGCATGTGGCCAATAAAATTTTATTTTATTTGATTTGAGCCACTCCTTTGTTGCCTTGGCCGTGTGTTTTGGGTCATTGTAATGCTGGAATACCCATCCACGACCCATTTTCAATGCCCTGGCTGAGGGAAGGAGGTTCTCACCCAAGATTTGACGGTACATGGCCCCGTCCATCGTCCCTTTGATGCGGTGAAGTTCTCCTGTCCCCTTAGCAGAAAAACACCCCCAAAGAATAATGTTTCCACCTCCATGTTTGACGGTGGGGATGGTGTTCTTAGGGTCATAGGCAGCATTCCTCCTCCTCCAAACACGGTGAGTTGAGTTGATGCCAAAGAGCTCGATTTTGGTCTCATCTGACCACAACACTTTCACCCAGTTCTCCTCTGAATCATTCAGATGTTCATTGGCAAACTTCAGACGGCCCTGTATATGTGCTTTCTTGAGCAGGGGGACCTTGCGGGCTCTGCAGGATTTCAGTTCTTCACGGCGTAGTGTGTTACCAATTGTTTTCTTGGTGACTATGGTCCCAGCTGCCTTGAGATCATTGACAAGATCCTCCCGTGTAGTTCTGGGCTGATTCCTCACATGGTCTTGTAGCCCATTCCAGCCTTGTGTAGGTCTACAATCTTGTCCCTGACATCCTTGGAGAGCTCTTTGGTCTTGGCCATGGTGGAGAGTTTGGAATCTGATTGATTGCTTCTGTGGATAGGTGTCTTTTATACAGGTAACAAGCTGAGATTAGGAGCACTCCCTTTAAGAGTGTGCTCCTAATCTCAGCTCGTTACCTGTATAAAAGACACCTGGGAGCCAGAAATCTTTCTGATTGAGAGGGGGTCAAATACTTATTTCCCTCATTAAAATTGATTTTTTTTTTGTTATTCTGTCTCTCACGGTTCAAATAAACCTACCATTAAAATTATAGACTGATCATTTCTTCGTCAGTGGGCAAACTTACAAAATCAGCAGGGGATCAAATACTTTTTTCCATCACTGTACATGTTCAAAGTGAAATGACAAATATTTAGGCTACATTGAAGTGTTATGGTTCTAGGTGCGTGAGGAATAGCCACTTGGATTGGAGAGGAGGCATAACGGGGGTTAAGATTTCCTGAATAACTGGGCCTGCTGGGAGAATAGGCCTATGTGGCCACACTATTATAGTACGACTTGGGAGAATGATGATCCGCAACAGACAGCGCATCTCAGTATGAGAAGTAAAAATACAGCCAGACTGGCCTGCTATTGTGCCTTTCTAGAGGCACAAACTGTTGAGTGTACACTCACAACTGATCCAAATGGAATGACTGGAATTAAACATTCAAATCACAGGGCTTTTGAGACATTATTCAAATGACATTTTCACTGCAGTTTACATGTTAGAGTAGAATTTTGTACTCACTTGAAAGTCTAGGTAGGATAATTTGTAGGCTAGTCTAGGTAGGATCATTTTATTGTCCCTAAACAGGATCAATAGGGGAGCTTCACTGTTCTTTCATGTGCAATGGCCTATCAGCTATTTCTCTATGTTTTGGGGATTTATATTGAAAATTGGTGCAGCTTTGAATGATTTTATGTGTGGTATGATTGCTAGTTAGCCTATTGCAGAATTGGACAAAAGATCCAATGCAAAACCTGCAAAAAGGCTAATATAAACCAGGAAAAAAAATGCACTACCCACCCCTGTTCCCAATTTTTAAAAAACCACACAACCCTCCCCAAAGAAAAATTTTTAGTTAGAAAACCCTCCCCTGTTTTGGACCACCCCACCCCAGTAAATTTCGAACTGTCCTTAAAGATAAACTTCCACACATATTTTACAACATTTTATTCCTCCATCTGGTATGAAAAGTTCCGGATTTTATTCAAGTTAAACACTGACAACTTTAAATTAAAGACATTTATTTTGAAAAAAGAAAGAAATCCTTGACATTGGCAGCATGATACCGAGACAAAGCTAATAAATGGCAACAGGGATATTTCCCAGAATACCTTGCTGGCTCATTTTGTTCTGTGGCACTTTGGGCCTGCGGGTGCTCTGTTCTCTCCTGTAATGGCTGTACTGGAGCTTTCTTACTCCTCCACATGTAAGGGGAAGCTATGTTTTTCTCTCAGTGCCGTACAAGCCACTATATAACACTGCTCTTGGTTTCGGGAACATAAATAGAGGCACTCCATTAGGTTGCTGTGGCGACAGCATTTAACATCGCACACCCTCTGGGAGATGTAGCAGACTGTTGATGAGAGAGATGGAGGGAGGGGTGGAGGGATGGAAGCGTCGTCAGATCAGGTCTTTTATTTAACACATGCATGCACACAAACACACGCACACATACACACAAAAAATCTGTATTTCCAATCTGTGTTTGTATTTCTGTCCTCTATCCCTGCCGCCTCATGTTCTTTACCTCTCCCTCTCCCTCTCCGCCTCTCCTTCCTTCCTTATCTGTTCCTGTCTTTTCAGCCCTGATGAGACACACACACACCTTTATGTTTGTCTTATTCACCCACACATTCCCTCCCTTGTCCTTCCTGATATCCACTTCTGTACTTCTCTCTTTCAAACTTTCTTTCACTTGACTTTACTTCTCTATTGTGATGGTTAGCTGAGGACACGTGACTCCTCTCTCAGGATGGTAACCTTGCTCCTGTAGCTTTCTCAGGCCTGTGTGTTTCTTGGAAATGTCTTGTATTGTTACACACTTGAGATGTGTTTCTATAGGAGGTACTCAACCCCTTTAAACATTATAATTAAGCAATAAGGCCAGAGGAGGTGTGGTATATGGCCAATATACCACGGCTAAGGGCGGTTCTTAGGCACAACGCAACATGATATATCGGCCATATATCACGAACCAGCTTCATGAGGTAGTCACCTGGAATGCATTTAAATTAACAGGTGTGCCTTCTTAAAAGTTAATTTGTGGAATTTCTTTCCTTCATAATGCATTTGAGCCAATCAGTTGTGTTGTGACAAGGTAGGGGGGGGGGGGATCCAGAAGATAGCCCTATCCAGGCACTTGTCATCTCCCGTCTGGACTACTGCAACTCGCTGTTGGCTGGCCTCCCTGCCTGTGCCATTAAACCCCTACAACTCATCCAGAATGCCGCAGCCCGTCTGGTGTTCAACCTTCCCAAGTTCTCTCACGTCACCCCCCTCCTCCGCACACTCCACTGGCTTCCAGTTGAAGCTCGCATCCGCTACAAGACCATGGTGCTTGCCTATGGAGCAGTGAGGGGAACGGCACCTCTGTACCTTCAGGCTCTGATCAGTCCCTACACCCAAACGAGGGCATTGCGTTCATCCACCTCTGGCCTGCTGGCTCCCCTTCCTCTGCGGAAGCATAGCTCCCGCTCAGCCCAGTCAAAACTGTTCGCTGCTCTGGCACCCCAATGGTGGAACAAGCTCCCTCACGACGCCAGGACAGCGGAGTCACTCACCACCTTCCGGAGACATTTGAAACCCCACCTCTTTAAGGAATACCTGGGATAGGATAAAGTGTTCCTTCTAACCCCCCCCCCCCCCCCCCCCCAAATTGTAAAGTGGTTATCCCACTGGCTATAGGGTGAACGCACCAATTTGCGAGTCGCTCTGGCTAAGAGCGTCTGCTAAATGACGTTAATGTGCCCTTGAGCAAGGCACTTAACCCTAATTGCTCCTGTAAGTCGCTCTGGATAAGAGCGTCTGCTAAATGACTAAAATGTAAATGTAAATGTAAAAGACCAAGTCCATATTATGGCAAGAGCAGCTCAAATAAGCAAAGAGAAACGACAGTCCATCATTACTGTAAGACATGAAGGTCAGTCAATATGGAACATTTCAAGTGCAGTTTCTTCAAGTGCAGTCTCAAAAACCAACAAGCGCTATGAAGAAACTGGCTCTCATGAGGACCACCACAGGAATGGAAGACCCAGAGTTACCTCTGCTACAGAGGATAAGTTCATTACAGTTACCAGCCTCAGAAATTGCAGCCAAATAAATGTTTCACAAAGTTCAAGTAACAAACACATCTCAACATCAACTGTTCAGAGGGGACTGTGTGAATCAGGCCTTCATGGTCGAATTGCTGCAAAGAAGCCACTACTAAAAGACACCAATAAGAAGAAGAGACCTGCTTGGGTCAAGAAACACGAACAATGGACATTAGACCGGTGGAAATGTGTCCTTTGTTCTTGAGTCCAAATTTGAGATTTTTGGTTCCAACCGCCGTGTCTTTGTGAGACTCGGTGTGGGTGAACGGATGATCTCTGCATGTGTATTTCCCACCGTAAAGCATGGAGGAGGAGGTGTTATGGTGTGGGGGTGCTTTGCTGGTGACACTGTCAGTGATTTATTTAGAATTCAAGGCACACTTAACCAGCATGGCTACCACAGCATTATACAGCGATACGCCATCCCATCTGGTTTGAGCTTAGTGGGACTATCATTTGTTTTTCAACAGGACAATTACCCAACACACCTCCAGGGTATGTAAGGGGTATTTTACCAAGAAGGAGAGTGATGGAGTGCTGCATCAGATGACCTGGCCTCCACAATCCCCTGACCTCAACCCAATTGAGATGGATTGGGATGAGTCGGACCGCAGAGTGAAGGAAAAGCAGCCAACAAGTGCTTAGCATATGTGGGAACTCCTTCAAGACTGTTGGAAAAGCATTCCAGGTGAAGCTGGTTGAGAGAATGCCAAGAGTGTGCAAAGCTGTCATCAAGGCAAAGGGTGGCTATTTGATGAATCTCAAATATAACATATATTTGTATTTGTTTAACACTTTTTTGTTTACTACATGATTCCATATGTGTTATTTCATAGTTTTGATGTCTTCACTATTATTCTACAATGTAAAAAATAGTAAAAATAAAGATAAACCCTTGAATGAGTAGGTGTCCAAACATTTAACTAGTAGTGTGTGTGTGTCTGTGTGTGTCTGTGTGAGTTAATTTGCTTTTCAGCTCCAGTGTGTGGCTGTGCTGGTCGGTGTTGCATTTGACCCCTACTCCTCTGTGAGGTCCCTCTTTCATGTCCCCTGCTCTACTCTCCACTGAAACTGGGTCAAAGGATAAAAGAACAACAACCACACACACACTGATAAACACACATACACCTACATTTGCACTAACACACACACATACACACAAATACACACACACAGACGCACAGACACCTAAATGTGCACACCAAATGCACGCACGGACACACACACAAAGACACACACACATGCACAGACACGTGTGCATGCACACATCAACACATAGACACATCAACACAAACAATGGCATATTCAGACACATACCAACCACATTGAGAAAGAAAAGACTACCAAGAGAATTTACTGGTGAATAGGTGAGAAATGTGGAGAACACTGAAGACAATAGCTCTGTAAAACCACCTGATATAGACAGGACCATACTAGTGATGGTGGAAAAAATCCATACAGTTACTAATTGGGATATTCTATATCGTATCACATTGTTTTGACAATGCCACAATATTATTTTTGCGCTAATTGGCTGTACCTGCACCAAAACTCCAGTATTTTTCCTTCATAGCTTGTTCTCCATCTTGTTTTTAAATAGTGAGGCAATTTGTTTTCAGCGCTTTTATTTCCATGACTGATCAAAACTCATTTTCTCATGGCTCTCTCTTGTCCCTCTGTAGCAGACATATGGTGAGCAATATGTTTGGAACGTCGAATCAGAATTCAATCACAGTATCGGATTGCAACGCAATACATATAGAACCGTGAGAATCGTGATAATAGCCTATCGCGAGGTCCCTGGCAATTCCCAGCCCTACACCATACCAGCATGCTTTGCAGCAGCCGCACATTGTCCTAAAAATGAACAATTTCTCTCTCTCTCTCTCTCTCTCTCTCTCTCTCTCTCTCTCTCTCTTCTCCTTCAGACAATGCCTATTCTCAGCACTGCTTACACTCTCTCTCTTTCTCACTCTCTGTCTCAGCCTATGGTTTGTCCTTGTACATCACACCATTGACACAGCCATAGCCTGGCTGATTGTTGTGGATTTGCGACTCGGCAGAGATTCCATTATGAATGAGCATTATGGATGCTCAGCGTCTTTCTGGCATATCTCTGTCTCCAAGGCCCCTCCAAGCAGGCTGTGTTTCTGGACCAGCTTTGTGCCTCAAAGGGGGATAGAGGGAGCCACACTGGGCTTTTGGGGGCTTATGGAGGCAGTCGCCAAATATATATATTTTTAATTTTTACCTTTATTTAACTAGGCAAGTCAGTTAAGAACAAATTCTTATTTACAATGACGGCCTACACCGGCCAAACCCGGACGACACTGGGCCAATTGTGCGCCGCCCTATGGGACTCCCAATCACGGCCGGTTGTGATACAGCCTGGAATCGAACCAGGGGGTCTGTAGTGACGCCTCAAGCACTGAGATGCAGTGCCTTAGACCGCTGCACCACTCGGGAGCCCAAATATGAGGGTGGTGTTGGGGTCAGGGGTGGTGAAGGGAAGAGGGGGTACTGTAGTCCTCAGTGTTGGGGAGTAGTGAACTACATGTATTTCAACTAGTAATTTAACTACATTTTGCAGTAGCTTGGTGGTAGTTGAACTAAATTGAAATCTTGGTAGTGTGTAGCTAATTACTGGAACTACACACTATTTTTTTGCAAAAATAAAATAAAATATGGGTGAAGTAGGCAATAAATTCCTTTCTTTTTCGGCATCAGACCTGCCTAATTTTGAATTGAAACATAGTTTTTGTGTTTAATACGTTAAATTACACATTCTGTTAACATATGACCCCAAAGTGATCTGACCTTGCAATTTGTGACTCGTTTCAGGAAAGTAGGCGTATGTCGCAAGTCACGACTTCACAGGAGAAGCATTTGAAGGTTTTTTTATTTTTTATAATCAAAATGCGTTTGTTTTTTCAGGACTACGGTACCATAATGACTCTTTCTGACTCTGAAAATGAATCAGACGATGAGGAAATCCCTGATTTAGATAAAAACATTGTCATTGAAGAAGACATTGTAGAGTCTTCTGATGACAGTGATGGAGAAGAAACGGCGTTGTCGCAGCAGAAGTTGTCAGAGTTTTGAAATCAGTGGAATGTCTGGTAGAAGCAGAGTATGATAAGGAGATGAATAGAATTCTGGCGTTTGATTGCAAATGCAGAGGGAGTGGAAAAGAGAACACAGACGGCTGTTGTATAAAACACCTGTCTTTGGATTACATCTTCAAACTAAGGGCAACCATGGCATTGTAGACGGTCAGTGTGAACCAGAGTGACTTGACACAACGGGCCAAGCAAGCTGTACAAACTAAACGGAAACAACACAGGACGTCTTATTTAATGAAAGGGGTTGCAGTCTGCCGTGAAGCGTTCAACCACGTATACGGGTAAGAGTCTAGCTACAGTTTCAGATTTTATAAGTTTCTAATTTTGTCAGAAAGTTGCTTTCATTGCAAGTTATTGTTTAGCTAGCTAGCTAAACCTATTTGGTTAACTTTAGCTAGCTATGACTATCGATTTGTATTGCTAGTACTCTATGGATTGGGATTATGGTTCATTGTTTAGCTAGCTAGCTAGCTAGATGTCTAAACAAAAGACCCCAAGTTAAAGCATACTGTTAGCTGGCTAGCAGTCGTTAGATGGCTGGCTCACTAGCTAACATTATGTTTATGATCTGTGTAGTAATATTATCTCAGCAAGCCATTTGCATTGCTAGTTATAGCCTAATGTTAGCTAGCTAACTAGCTAACATTGAACCTATTTGGTTAACTTTAGCTAGCTATGACAATCGGTTTGTTTTGCTAGTACTCTATGGATTGGGATTATGGTTCATTGTTTAGCTAGCTAGCTACATGTCTAAACAAAAGACTCGACTTCGCCAGATGATTACATGACCCATCAAGTTAGCCAGGTGTGTCTGACGGTGATTACGGCTATCTATTGTATAATAATGCTAAAATATTTGTGTCTGGAATTTGTCTTTCAGCATGAGTAGAACACGCCTGACTCTCATCCACCAGTCAACAAGTCAACTACTTGATTGATGAAGTCATCCAGCAAAGGCAGCAGCGCAGTCATCAACTACATGCACCATTTCTTCACCAACTACGGAGTTGGGGAAACACGTGTGGACCTGAACTGTCATAACTGCAGTGGCCAAAAGAAGAACAAGTTTGTGCTCTGGTATTGTGCCTGGCGGACCATGCACAAGCTCCACCACAGTCTGGACCTTCACTTCCTGATCACAGGCCACACCAAGTTTGCCTCCGACTGGTGCTTCGGCCTCATCAAGCAGCGCTTCAGAAAGACCAGAGTGAACACTTTGTCCAAGATTGCTTGTGTTGTGAAGGACAGCACTGTGACAGGGGTCAACATCCCACAGCTGGTTGGACTGGAGGATGGTACGGTGCTGGTGGAAAGCTATGGCTGGCAACAACACCTGACTCCGCACTTCAGGCCACTGCCACAGATCAAGCAGTACCAGCACTTCAGGTGAATATCATTTTCATTGCATTGTATGAGGTTATTCTTCTTATCTAAACTTGGGAGGGGAATTGATGTTATGCAAGGTTATAATTTCTCCTCAATTTTTTTGGTTATTTCCTGTTTTACAACTTCGATGCTCTGGAACCTGGTGGTGTTGTCGCCAAAGGAGCGTTCGGACTCAGTCGGGACCAGGCTTCAGCGGCTGCGCAACGCTGACATCCTTCCTCCAATAGATGGTCTGCCTGTACAAGCACCACCTGGACTGGACACAGCTAGACAAATGTATATTTTTGAGAAGATCAGGGAGTTTTGCGATGAAGAGGCAATGGACATGACATGCCCTGCACCAAAGTCAAGGGCAGGACAGAAACAGGCTCTCCGAATATAGATTCCATTGTTCATGCATGGTTCGGAAGGACCAGTACATCACTGGGGGCGAGTTCCCCAGTCATCAGCACTATCTGCAGTGCCTCTATTGACATTCACATGACTCTCTCCTAACACACACGCCATACGTTGCTACTACTTTTTTATCCTGCTGCTCAGCCACTTTACCCCTGATTGTATGCCTATAACTACCTCATCTATCACCAGTATCACTGATATTGTTATTGATATTGTTCTTGTACATACTGTATATTATTTTGTTCTTTCTGTACTGGCATTGACACTTCTTCTTTTTTTCTTTATATTGACCCTATCTATTTTTTATGTTGCTACTATGCAAGTAACCATTTCGCTGTACTGTTTACACCTTCTGTAGAGACCCATCCACTTAGCAAGATGTGGCTGGGGGTTATAGCATTTCTTTGACATGACCCATCAATTTAGACAAGTGTGTCTGGGTAAGCGTCATCTAATATTTATAAAATATTTTTATCTGGACACTTTCTGTTAACCTGAAATTGTTCCTTATTGTAGGCTACTACTTTTACCACTTTTAGTCTTAATCTTTACCACACTACATGACATTTAGCACATGACCTCACATGTGAATCCTTAAAGAGATGGGTGGGCTAAGGCTTAAGAGGGTGTGAACAATGCTGAGTGGGTGTAGACAAAAGAGCTCTCCAGTAGGTGTACCAAAACATTCAAGAGCCATTTTCTCAAAAAGTGGTGTTACAAGTTTATAAACTTTCAAAGCAGAATTACTGTCACGCCCTGGCTCTGGGGACTCTTATATGTTGAGCCAGGGTGTTAGTGTTCTATGTTTAGTTCTAGTTCATGTGTTTCTATGTTGGCCGGGGTGGTTCCCAATCAGAGGCAGCTGTTGTTTGTTGTCTCTGATTGGGAACCATACTTAGCCAGCCTGTTTTGCACTTGTCATTTGTGGGATCTTGTTCCGTTAAGATTTGTGTTTTGTTAACATTAGGACTTCACGTATCGTTTTGTTGTTTTGTAAATTGTTGTATCAAGTACTCATTAAAAGATGTACGCATATCACGCTGCGCCTTGGTCCACTTGTTATAACGATCGTGACAATTACTTTCCAATTGTTCCTCAAATGCAGTGTCTGATATACCATTTTGAAGCTCTGAGTATCAACTTACATTCAATGTAAAAAACACAATTTCAAATGTTGCTACATAAGACCGATTCAAGGCGGTCGGTCACATTTGTAGTCTTTTATATTTCAGATTTACATATGATAATTTTTCACGAAGTAGTTTGGATGTAGTGAACTACTTTTTCAAAGTAACTTTAGTTAAGTGAACTATATGTTTCTTAAAGGTAGCTTTAGTGTAGCTTAACTTATTTTAGTGTGAAGTAATTGGTAGCTTGGTCAACTATCTGTTCAGAGTAGCTTCCCCGACACTGGTTGTTCTGCTAAGCTTTCTCAGTCCCTTGAGTTCCTGAGCACATGCTGTCTGTCGGTCACTCTGGCTTTTCATGCTGGAAGAGAAAAGGAGGAAAAGGAGGGTGAGAATGTGCGTGTGTGTGATGCAATTTTGTGGGCGTGTGTTCACGATCGTGCATGTCTGTTTTTCTGTGTGCGTGTGTATATGCACATGCAAGTGTGTGTGTGTGAAAGAGAGAGGACAACACTGCCCTTCTCATAACTTTAGCCTTGTGGGTGTGAGACTCAGGGCTGGAGTATGGTCTGTGAGGCTCGGGGCTGGAGTCTGGTCTGTGAGGCTCGGTGCTGGAGACTGGTTTGTGAGGCTTGGGGCTGGAGGCTGGTCTGTGAGGCTCTGGGCTGGAGACTGGTCTGTGAGGCTCAGGGCTGGAGGCTGGTCTGTGAGGCTCGGGGCTGGAGTCTGGTCTGTGAGGCTCGGGGCTGGAGCCTGGTTTGTGAGGCTTGGGGCTGGAGGCTGGTCTGTGAGGCTCTGGGCTGGAGACTGGTCTGTGAGGCTCGGGGCTGGAGGCTGGTCTGTGAGGCTCAGGGCTGGAGGCTGGTCTGTGAGGCTCGGGGCTGGAGGCTGGTCTGTGATGCTCGGGGCTGGAGACTGGTCTGTGAGGCTCGGGGCTGGAGGCTGGACTGTGAGGCTCTGACAGGCGAGGGCAGGGGAGGGAGGGCTGCAGTCAGTAGCACACTGTCTGATGGTACTGGGATGCTACCATCTGGAACCTCCCTCTGAGCCCCATACACCCCCCTTCGCCACCCACCCTGGACCATGCTGGGCCAAGGAGGGCTCTGTCACAGCGATGGAGATGCCTCCCTATGGCACACTTTGGTGTCCCAGTGCCTCCTTTATTCGACCCCCCCACCTCACTCCCTACCCACACCTGCAGAGTCTGCACATTCCTCCACCCCCCCCTCCGCCCCTCTCCAGCCCCCTCCAGCTATCTCCTGCTGCCTGGTTATTGTTTGACCTCTCCCCGGGGGTGTAGTGGGAGCATGGGGGAGTTTTATTTGTCATAATTTCAGTGGTCGTCAGTGTGAGTGAGGAACCATAATGACAGATACGCCAGGGCCTCTTTATAGGCAGACTGACATAAAAATACACTGCTACAGCAGAGAGAGCTTGGTGGGGTGTGGGGGAATCGGTTTGGGGAGGAATACTGTTACTTTCCTGAGGTTGGGTTGCTGCTATCCTATCGACTGTGTGTTATTCTCAGTTTCACAGGCTCAGGTTTTGATCATCACCTGTCTTTACCAGGCAGAGGACTGGTGTGAGCCTTGAGGCTGCCCAGGGAAGTTACCCGTCCGACAGACGGCACACTGAGGCTTCGTTAGCCGAGAGCACAGCACAACTCACTGACTCTCCGGCCTGATCGAACAGGGCAACTCTCTACCATAGCCAAGTAAACAAACCTTTGGGGGGGTAGCTAGAACCCCATCAACCATACACATCAATACACACACTCACAGAGACAACTTTAGAATGTGAAGAAGTGTGTGTGTGTGAATGTGTGCACTAGAGAGAGAATGTGTGTGTGTGTGTGTGTGTGTGCGCGCACGTGTTCGCGCGTGTGTGTGTGTACCTACGTTGTATGTGTGCACTGTGCAGAGGCTGTCTGTGTGTTGCGAAGGTGCTTGTGGAGGGGAAGGAAGGCAGTTTGAGTTAGTTAGACAGTATAGTAAACAAGCAGCACTAAATGTCCTCCCTCTCTTCTCTCTCCCCCCTCTCTTCTCTCTCCCCCCTCTCTTCTCTCTCCTCCCTCTCTTCCCTCTCCTCCCTCTCCTCCCTCTCTTCCCTCTCCTCCCTCTCCTCCCTCTCTTCACTCTCTTCTCTCTCCTCCCTCTCTTCCCTCTCCTTCCTCTCTTCTCTCTCTTCCCTCTCCTCCCTCTCATCCCTCTCCTCCATCTCCTCCCTCTCTTCCCTCTCTTCCCTTTCCTCCTCCATCTCCTCCCTCTCTTCCCTCTCCTCCCTCTCCTCCCTCTCTTCCCTCTCTTCTCTCTCCTCCCTCTCTTCCCTCTCTTCCCTCTCTTCCCTCTCCTCCCTCTCCTCCCTCTCTTCTCTCTCCTTCATCTCCTCCCTCTCTTCTCTCTCCTCCCTCTCTTCCCTCTCCTCCCTCTCCTCCCTCTCCCCCCTCTCTTCCCTCTCTTCCCTCTCTTCCCTCTCTTCCCTCTCCTCCCTCTCTTCCCTCTCCTCCCTCTCCTCCCTCTCTTCCCTCTCTTCCCTCTCATCCCTCTCTTCCCTCTCTCCCCTTTCCTCCCTCTCCTTCCTCTCTTCTCTCTCCTCCCTCTCCCCCTCTCTTCCCTCTCTCCCTCTCTTCCCTCTCTTCCCTCTCCTCCCTCTCATCCCTCTCCTCCATCTCCTCCCTCTTCTCCCTCTCTTCCCTCTCCTCCCTCTCCTCCCTCTCCTCCCTCTCTTCCCTCTCCTCCCTCTCCTCCCTCTCCTCCCTCTCCTCCCGCTCCTCCCTCTCTTCCCTCTCCTCCCTCTCCTCCCTCTCCTCCCTCTCTTCCCTCTCTTCCCTCTCCTCCCTCTCCTCCCTCTCTTCCCTCTCTTCCCTTTCCTCCCTCTCCTCCCTCTCCTCCCTCTCTTCCCTTTCTTCCTTCCCTAAACTTTTTATCCCTCCACTTAAACAAACATACAGATGTATGATAGTAATTTGAGCCAGTTTGCAGCAACAGGAAATGTGAATTATTATGTGGATTATAATTTTTGTAGGGGTTGATACCTTTTCCGTAAGGGAAAATCAAGTGGAAATTACAAACTTCAGAAGCCTTTTTGAACCTCAAATACACTACAAGTTTTACATTTCCTGCTTTGCGGGAAAGTTCTCCTGCAACAGGGTGATCAAATTAAGATCCTACATCTATACAGCAACAATTGTGCTGCCAAGCCACAGCGGAACTAATTTAGCAAACTTCCCGGTGCCTTGCCGCTCTTCAAGTTTTTTTGTGCTTTAATTGATAATTGAATTGACTATCACCATGTAATCAATTAGGGGGTTAATCCCGACTCTGACTCCAGGCAGTTAATTGGCTTGTGCCAGAGAGAGCAGGAGAGAGAGCAGAGCAGGGAGAGACTGACTGCCTGTAGAACCACAGATGGGCTTTCAGAACAATTTGCATTGTGTCTGCCTTTAAATCGCTGATTACTTTCTTGCTTCCAACAAATCACTAGGATTTGACCTCAGTGACTGTCCTCCAACCTGATTCAGGGACTGACTGGGGCAGACACAGAAGCATCGACGGACACAAAACACACAGCGGGAGGCTCTCTCTGCTTTGATCATATTATTTCAGAGACACACATGCAGGTTCTCTCTCTAGTCAACGCTCCTTTTGTTGCTTTTTTATACAAGTGTCTGGAAAAATTCCTGGCTGCCCGCTGTCCACTGTTGCTTTGTACCTGCAAGTGGAAAGCAAAGTATTGAAGCGAGGGGGGCACAACAGTACAGTATTGATCCAACCCCTACCTTTATGTTATTCTGTCCTCTACAACATGCCTTTTCACCCAGTTTACTTCTATTCAAGCCAAGACAGTGTGACCCTCCTTGAATGAGGGATGCTTGACTAGGTTCCACTGGCTTCCCCACCCATCTGGGGCCTAGGCAGAGGCTGCTTGGCAGTGCACAGGCAGGGGGCTAATAGGCCTGGATAGGGCTGGATAAAGTGAGAGGGGTTTAGGACCGGGGCGTAACCATCTGCTTTTGTGGTGGTGAGCATCAAAGCCCTGAAGGAGCCCAATTGGGAACCTCCTTTCAGAGGGGAAACCCTACATATGGGCTTCATATTTCACCAGCCAGGACACTGCCAGCCAGGCAAGCAGGCCTTTTGGGACACATTCTACCCCTGCTATTCTCTCTCTCTCTCTGTTTCTCTCTGCATGGCTTCTATAGGGCTTTGAGTTGACTGGAAGGAAGAGAGAAGAGAGCAGCCAGACTCCCATGATTACTCCTGGGAATGTGGGTAGTAAAAGAGTCTGTTTGACCCAGAGGACTTGGGCCATACTCCCTCACTTCACTAACTAAAGATAGGGAGGAAAGGAAGTGGTAGTTGTGTGTGTTGTATGTAGTATAGTGTAGCTCCTAAAACATGCTTGCAGGGTGATTCATTATTGAAGTTACTAATACTTCATTTGCCTGGCAGCACCACTGGTTCTCTCTCTCATACACTGTGGTGGCCACACAACAACAGTCTGCCCATTAGCCACTCTTATCTCTCTCCCCTCCTCCCTCCCTCTCTATCAATCTCTTGCTCTCCATATCCACTTCACCCTATCCCTCCTCTCTATAGCCCTCAAGCTCTCCAACTCCATCTCTCCATCCTCACTCTATTGCCATTTCTCTCTCTCTCTTTTCTTTCCCTTTCCACGTATCCTCCTCTCTCCTCTCCTCTCCTCTCTCCTATCCCTCTTTCTCACACTCACTTACCTCATGTGTGCTCTACTCTCCCTCTATTCT
>NW_028157741.1:0-159305 GCF_964263955.1 Coregonus lavaretus
AGATCACACAGCATCAGCGGTGGAATGCTCTGTTCAGGACACAGCCCAATCTCATAAATTATTAGACAAAATAACTAATATTTCTCTCAACAGTCACATGGCAACACCAACCAATAAGTCGTGTGATGATATAGAGGTTAAAAACATAATAAATAATGAATAATTAATCAACCTAAATATTTAATTGACCAATAATAATTAATGAGATTTTGATGTTTGTGCTATTGAGCCATAGAAGTACATCAGAAATCCAGATGTGAAGATCTCTTCACAGTGATAAATCTGATACAAATGAATGGCCAACGTGTTGCCCATTGAAACAGTGGAGTTATGCATCCTGTTATACAGTAGCAGTTATTTGACCAAGGAGAGTGATGGAGTGCTGCATCAGATGACCTGGCCTCCACAATCAGCCGACCTCAACCCAATTGAGATGGTTTGGGATGAGTTGGACCGCAGAGTGAAGGACAATCAGCCTACAAGTGCTCAGCATATGTGGGAACTCATGAAGCTGGTTGAGAGAATAAATAAAGACAAATAAAGACTCAAGAAGGGAACATTTCAATAAAGCCAGGGAAGAGAGTCAAAGGCTTGCGATAATGTTAGCTGTATTTTACTCACTCTTATGTCTAAGGATGTTTAGAACCACGGGAAACTATTGATTCTCCTCAGGCAGCCCAGAAAATATACACAGTCTAGTTAATTGATGACTTTTTCCTATTCTCTTTGTTGCAGGATTTGAAAGTGGAGAAATGGTGCTCGGCTCTACTTTTACATTTTCATTACATTTTCATCATTTAGCAGACGCTCTTATCCAGAGTGACTTAGAAATTGGTGCATTCACCTTATGATAGCCAGTGGGACAACCACTTTACAATATCAACAACAAAAAAAAGAGGAGAATGTCAGACCATCCGTGGGGGGGGGGGGGGTAGAAGGATAACTTTTCTCCTATCCCAGGTATTCCTTAAAGAGGTGAGGTTTCAAGTGTCTCCGGAAGGTGGTGAGTGACTCCGCTGTCCTGGCGTCGTGAGGGAGCTTGTTCCACCATTGGGGTGCCAGAGCAGCGAACAGTTTTGACTGGGCTGAGCGGGAACTGTGCTTCCGCAGAGGTAGGGGGGCCAGCAGGCCAGAGGTGGATGAACGCAATGCCCTCGTTTGGGTGTAGGGACTGATCAGAGCCTGAAGGTACGGAGGTGCCGTTCCCCTCACAGCTCCGTAGGCAAGCACCATGGTCTTGTAGCAGATGCAGGCTTCAACTGGAAGCCAGTGGAGTGTGCGGAGGAGCGGGGTGACGTGAGAGAACTTGGGAAGGTTGAACACCAGACGGGCTGCAGCGTTCTGGTTGTAGGGGTTTAATGGCACAGGCAGGGAGTCCAGCCAACAGCGAGTTGCAGTAATCCAGACGGGAGATGACAAGTGCCTGGATTAGGACCTGTGCCGCTTCCTGTGTAAGGTAGGGTCGTACTCTGCGAATGTTGTAGAGCATGAACCTACAGGATCGGGTCACCGCTTTTCCATCTCCTGTTATGTCTGGTTCAACACAACTATCCAGGACAGGACGGTGCAACTGGGTTAATACTAAGCTGTCAATATACACCCTTTCAGAGTGAAATTAGTGCGCTGTCAAATCTATTATTATAGGTCCTGGAGCAATTATCAGCGCACTGCTCCATATGTTATGGAAATTAAGTTAAGAGGTGTTAAGCACTAACGTGTCCCTGAATGAGATGGCGGTATGTCACCATAATTACAGACTCTCATTCTCGCCGAGGTTGAGGTGACGATGGTGCTTATTGACTTGGAGACCCCTCAAGAAGGAAATTGCTATCTCAAGATGCCACGATAAGGAAACTGTAATTGGGTGCTGCTGGAGAGGGTAATTACATCCAATCTAGAACCCGAATAAAGATGTGGAGCAACTTTCTCTCGCATCATTCCAACTCTATCGTTTTCCACCATACATTTGTACACACTGTATGATAAACTCACAAAGTAAAGTAATGTACTTCTTTAAAAGTTTTCAAGAGATGAGTGTTACAGTTTGACATTGTTCTCGTCTTGCACTATGTAATTATTAGGTAATGACTGCTGGGTTCATGTGCGACTGAGAAGTTGGCCACCTTTCTTTCAAGACAGTGTAACCAGTGACATTCTGTAAGACAAACTGCCAATCCTCTGGCATGGTGACCCAGCGGAGTCATCTTGCCAACCCGTAGATGAGTGGCCATTCTATAATGGACCTAAAATGGTGGTGATTAGGGACAGACTGTTCATTTGTCATCAGCGATGGTGGCACTTTGGCAAGGACAGCCATAAGGTACAATGAGGGGAAAGTAACTGTGACTATGGTTCAACTGATCTGACTCATGTTACCAAATACAAGCCTTGTAAATTACTCTTCAAGCATCTCATAAAAGTTCAATTAGTATGAGTGGTTTATTCCAGAGGCTTCAATGCTGATTGGGTCCATTGATAACCAAATGCATTGGGAAATTATATTATACAAGCCTTTCAAAAACATTTCATTAAAATCCATTTTTTGTGCTTAATTTGCCATTTGCTCTGCCAGATGTTTTCCAGCAATGTATTACCCAATATAACATTGTAATCTGCATCACAGGGAATTATTAGGTCTTGCATCTGCGTTCCAAGACCACACACTTTGAGTCTCCACTGCAAAGCAGATCGCCTTGGGAAAGCTCAATGCTAAATCCACTGTAACCACTTCACCTGAAAAAAATGTAATTCAATCTCACCATCACACACATACAATATTGTCATGGGTGAAACAATAAAAAACAAATACATCCAAAGTCTCCCCGGAAGGCTTTTCACACAAATAAATAAAAAGCAATGTGTGCACATCTAATTGCTCCACTTTTCCAGTGCTATGCAGAGTGGAAAATAAAATCAGGTGAAGGAAGGAAGAAAGGCTGTTGTTTTTCATTCCCTGCCTTTCTCTCCTCCCTCTCCTCCCCTTGCTCAGCCGTGCGTCTAATTAGAAGACAACACAGGGCTGTCAAGAGTTTAACACGCCAGCTCTAACTGCCTCTGTTTCTCCCACCCAGAAGAAAACCTTTCTGCTTTTGATCCTATCTCTATTGTTGGCCTATCTAGAAGGAGTTGCACTATTAAAATAAATGATTACCGGTAGTCTCAGATAGGGCTGTGGCGTCATTACATTTTGTCAGCCGGTTATTGTCATGCAAAAGCCTGTGGGTCTCACGGTATTTGACCATTAATTAACATAAACCCGTTTAGCATCTCCAGGCCTCCACGCATAGAAGAGACTATAAGAGGTAATCAATTTAAATCAAAATCAATTCAATTTGTATTTGTCACATGTACCGAATACAACAGGTGTAGTAGACCTTACCTAGAAATGCTTACTTACAAGCCCTTAACCAACAATGTAGTTCAAGAAATAGAGTTAAGAAAATATTTCAGATATTTTTTTATAACCCAACCATGATCTGTACTTCTCCACAACTTTGTCCCTGACCTGTTTGGAGAGCTCCTTGGTTGTCATTGTGCCGCTTGCTTGGTGGTGCCCCTTGCTTAGTGGTGTTGCAGACTCTGGGGCCTTTCAGAACAGGTGTATATATATATACTGAGATCATGTGACAGATCATGTGACACTTAAATTGCACACAGGTGTACTTTATTTAACTAATTATGTGACTTCTGAAGGTAATTGGTTGCACCAGATCTTATTTAGTGGCTTCATAGCAAAGGGGGTGAATAAATATGCATGCACCACTTTTCCATTATTTATTTTTTAGAATTTTTTGAAACATTTCACTTCACCAATTTTGACAATTTTGTGTGTGTCCATTACATGAAATCCAAATAAAAATCAATTTAAATTACAGGTTGCAATGCAACAAAATAGGAAAAATGCCAAGGGGGCTGAATACTTTTGCAAGGCACTGTATACACCATCACAATGAATCCATTATTTATTTTAGGCAGGTCTAAAGAAACATTATGATATGAAGAAAATGTATTTCAGAAGAACAGATTGTGAGTTGGCCTACTGTATGTTATCTGGCTATGCTCCATGCCATAGGCTGTAGGCTTGTTCATTTAAGAGACAATATATGCGTATAAGTCCAGTGCCATTCTTTTATATTATATGATTAGGTTACATGATTTTATAGTAAGAAGAATATAATTGAACTTAATTTAATAAAATAGAAAGGATATTTTTCACATTCCGGAGCGAGAGTGTGCATATGAAGTGGCTATGTTGAGCATAAAAGTGATTATTTGAAACAGGACCTATACGCTAGATTTTGAGTTATTTGTCAACTTTAGTTGTGAATGATACAAACCTTAGAATGCCTTAGAAATCAAAATATATATGTGATGCATGATGGAACTATAGGCTATTGACGATTTGAGAAAGTCGCAAAAAAAGCTTACGCTCTGTTCCTTGCCTCAGGCTGAACACGCTGTTTTCTCATCAAGTGATCATATTTTCACCCATCAGACTATTCTCAATTTAATCTTGTCTTTATTCATATGTAAAATTTGTTTAGAGTTAGAATGGCCCATTATCAAATAGGCAGGAACAGGGGCAAGAGAAAAAATACATGCCTTCCGTATTCACTCGAATAGCAAATGGAGGCCACTTTCCCGCCGTCCGTTTCACTCATGTCGGGTAGGCTACTCAGGTTATTTTGCGGCGTGACAGGTGATATTCAGCCCAAACTCTGTATGCCATGAGCTCTCCAACCCTGTTCCTGCAGCTACCTAGTGCTTAATTTGGGAAACCAAGTGCAATCTGTTTCGGGAACATTGATAGTAACATGTTTTAACAACGAAACATATTTCATTAAACTGTTGACAGCCCCTCTCTCTGCACCTGGAGAAAGGAAAGAAGGAGGGGAGGAGATGGAGATTCTGTAGCTAAAGGTAATGTGTCAGCCATTAACATAAGAAATGCCGTATTACTTGGCTATTTAAAATCAAATACACATTTGTAGGCTAACTCTGAATTTGTTTCATATAGGGTAGACGAATTATATACCAAATATATCGTTTTTTGAAATGTTTATCTGCCAAGCATAATTTGTGGTAGGCTATGTATTGTATAATGGCACAATCATTATTTTAATTCCGTGTTTGGGCACATATATAGGCCTATGTGTATGCATAAGCTATAATATGCATAATTGTGTTTTGAATTAATCATCACCTTAGAAAGCGCTGTCCATTTCGATGTGTTAGGCTTTGAAACAACATCCACAATGACCATGTTTTCCACTCAGTTTCAACCTGTTGTTGAACTTCTTTCTTCAAATTGATCAATCACAGTGAGGTGAGTTTTAAAAGCACATACTGTTTTGATGACGTGTTTGATGTGATTTTCAGAGTGGTTAGAGGGACAATAGACCCTGAATACCAAGCCTTTAGCGACCTGATGATCCTTAGCGAGTTGGGTACTACCAACGCATGTTCAGTGCGCATAAGAGGAGATTACCATGACTCAACGGTCACATAGAAATTTGCTGTGGTCATGACTCATGACTGCCGGTGTGGCGGTAATACGGTTACCGCAACAGCCCTAGTCTCGGAATGGTCTTATATGATCATGTACAGTAGGTCTGACTCTTTGTCCCTCACTGCACATTCCAAAGGGCAATTGGGTTATTTCATAAAGGAGCTGACCAATAATGTAGCTACACAACAGAACATGGAATCCAATGTGGACTTAGGTGCTGTGTGTGTGTTGTCAATGCTACCAGATTGGGATTTAACATTTCTGCTATCTCCCACATCTGTGCCAACGTGCGTGAAAGGAGGTTATGAAAAAATAATGGAGGAAGAAAAGTTAGTCTAGTGAATAAAATTAGCTTTGGGGGAAAAAAACATATATTGCTGTTGTGCCTTGTTGCTGTTCTGCTTCAATGTACAGTGTACAATGTTGTTGTCTGTGTTTGATGCTTGCTTTTCGGTTGGTGAGCATTCAACAAAGCATGGCACTGATTTTGATCACGCTCTGCCAAGATTAGACTGGGACATAAGCCTGATTGGCACTTCCGCTGTGCTTTCGTGTACCAGGGGGGCAAATGAGACTGTTATCGAGGCCTGCAGTGGACTGCTCAGGCACAAATATAACATTAATGGTATGATTTCATCCTAATCCATGGCTATCAGAGCCACTGGGCACGTTCAGACTCTAGGATTCAAAGCGGTGGCAAAATCAGCACTCAGAAACCAACCAAATAGATTCAGAGTTTCGTGGGAAGCTGAACAGACAAGCCAATATTTAAATAAGCAATAGGGGAGTAGATCACGCCTCAATAAAAGTTGGTGTCAAACTAACAGAGCTGTGATTTAACTCAACTTCACTAATTAGCACGGATTGATCATGAAAGGGACCAATTAGGTGGTGCCACACAGGTCCTCTTCCATCCACACTCTGGGAGCTGTAATTCTACTAATACCGTTGCTATGAACATACGTTCTCAGAACTCCTTCCTTTCCTGTTACCAACAGGATGTAAAGCCAGGGCTGTTTTTGAAAATGTACAGTAATTATGGGCTTGATTAGCATCCAAACTGTGAGAGGCTGTCCTAGACACCGGAGCTTTAATGACTGCTAACCTCTGGAGCATGCTAAACAGCACGACCTGGGGAAGGAGAGCTAATGCTAATTTCTCACTACTAAAAGGGAAACTTACAGTAAGTAATGTTGGGCCTTTACATGTTGTGACAGTAGTGACATAATCATACATTCAAAGATTGGTGGATTAGTAGATTACATTAATGATTAGCTGATTAGTTAGTTGACATTGAGATAGATTGGTTTAAAGACCTGTAGAGTCTGAGCAAAGCATGTGGTAACTTCATTTAATTTAAGCACATTTGCGCATTTACTGTATTATAATTAAAACTGTTATATAACGGCTTCTAAGAGAGGCTTCTCCAACAGAGTTAATGAAGATCAAAACAGAGTATGTGGTCCATCATTATTAGGAGGCTATGTTCCCAGTAGTGCATTATTCTAATAGGCATCAGTGTAGTGCAGCTTTTTGAACTGGAGCTGTGACACAACAAAAACAAAACGTATCAAAAAGGTATTGGGTTGTTATGGGTGGGAGGACACTTTTAACTTTTCTCTTATCAAGAGTTCATGACCTTCCTGTTTAGTCTAGATGTGTTTTATCTTTTATGTAAATACTGTCAGCCAATTTTACTGCCAGCCATTAGACTGTTAGCAGTGGAGAAGATGTGATAGATCAGGTACTTTGATTTCAATGCAACACAATCACTCTGCTACCAGAGTTCCATTCTCTCCATGATGCATTTTTAAGAGGGGGCAATATACAGTGGGGAGAACAAGTATTTGATACACTGCCGATTTTGCAGGTTTTCTTACTTACAAAGCATGTAGAGGTCTGTAATTTTTATCATAGGTACACTTCAACTGTGAGAGACGGATTCTAAAACAAAAATCCAGAAAATCACATTGTATGATTTTTAAGTAATTAATTTGCATTTTATTGCATGAGTATTTGATCACCTACCAACCAGTAAGATTTCCGGCTCTCACAGACCTGTTAGTTTTTCTTTAAGAAGCCCTCCTGTTCTCCACTCATTACCTGTATTAACTGCACCTGTTTGAACTTGTTACCTGTATAAAAGACACCTGTCCATACACTCAATTAAACAGACTCCAACCTCTCCACAATGGCCAAGACCAGAGAGCTGTGTAAGGACATCAGGGATAAAATTGTAGACCTGCACAAGGCTGGGATGGGCTACAGGACAATAGGCAAGCAGCTTGGTGAGAAGGCAACAACTGTTGGTGCAATTATTAGGAAATGGAAGAAGTTCAAGATGACTGTCAATCACCCCTCGGTCTGGGGCTCCATGCAAGATCTCACCTCGTGGGGCATCAATGATCATGAGGAAGGTGAGGGATCAGCCCAGAACTACACGGCAGGACCTGGTCAATGACCTGAAGAGAGCTGGGACCACAGTCTCAAAGAAAACCATTAGTAACACACTACGCCGTCATGGATTAAAATCCTGCAGCGCGCGCAAGGTCCCCCTGCTCAAGCCAGCGCATGTCCAGGCCCGTCTGAAGTTTGCCAATGACCATCTGGATGATCCAGAGGAGGAATGGGAGAAGGTAATGTGGTCTGATGAGACAAAAATAGAGCTTTTTGGTCTAAACTCAACTCGCCGTGTTTGGAGGAAGAAGAAGGATGAGTACAACCCCAAGAACACCATCCCAACCGTGAAGCATGGAGGTGGAAACATCATTCTTTGGGGATGCTTTTCTGCAAAGGGGACAGAACGACTGCACCGTATTGAGGGGAGGATGGATGGGGCCATGTATCGCGAGATCTTGGCCAACAACCTCCTTCCCTCAGTAAGAGCATTGAAGATGGGTCGTTGCTGGGTCTTCCAGCATGACAACGACCCGAAACACACAGCCAGGGCAACTAAGGAGTGGCTCCGTAAGAAGCATCTCAAGGTCCTGGAGTGGCCTAGCCAGTCTCCAGACCTGAACCCAATTGAAAATCTTTGGAGGGAGCTGAAAGTCTGTATTGCCCAGCGACAGCCCCGAAACCTGAAGGATCTGGAGAAGGTCTGTATGGAGGAGTGGGCCAAAATCCCTGCTGCAGTGTGTGCAAACCTGGTCAAGACCTACAGGAAACGTATGATCTCTGTAATTGCAAACAAAGGTTTCTGTACCAAATATTAAGTTATACTTTTCTGATGTATCAAATACTTATGTCATGCAATAAAATGCAAATTAATTACTTAAAAATCATACAATGTGATTTTCTGGATTTTTGTCTCTCACAGTTGAAGTGTACCTATGATAAAAATTACAGACCTCTACATGCTTTGTAAGTAGGAAAACCTGCAAAATCGTCAGTGTATCAAATACTTGTTCTCCCCACTGTAGAAGGCTTCACGACAAATCACTAAAGTCTTATAGGCCAATACATTCTCGAAATACACAGATGAAATGGTTAGATGCATACTTTATGAAAGTTCCTATTTTTGAACTCATCAGGGAAGGCACAGAAAACAATCTATCTCATAGTGATAGGCTATTCCATATCTTATCCAAAATGCATCTCTCTCTCTCTCTCTCTCTCTCTCTCTCTCTCTCTCTCTCTCTCTCGCTCTCTCTCTCTCTCTCTCTCACAATCAGACACACACCAACACATACCCCCCGATGACACTGTCTTGTACCACACACTTCACTGAATATTTTACGGCAAAATAAGAAACGGACTAATAATAAATTAATGTCACTAGGGTGATAACGCTGAATTACAGCCCCTCGTCCTCCTCTATCACTCACAATCCCTCCATCTCTCCCATTGTCTGGGGAGTAGAAGGCATTGGGGGGGGGGGGGGGGTATTGAGAAAAGAAGGTTTGGTGAATGCACCTCAAAGCTGTTCTCTCTGAGTACACACACAAAGGCACTCAGACACAAATACACACAAACAAGAACATGACAGCAGGAATGTGTCTCCAGGAGTTTACAGTATTTCACAGGCAGGGAGAATGCTCTCATAATGCAGGTCTCTCATGGTACACTCCTCCACTCTCTCTGTCTCGCATACCATCTCTCCCTCCTGTGTGTATGTGTGGTGTGCCAATGGTACATCAGATCAATGTTTTCATCCAAATGGATTCCCGAGCCGTCACTATTATTTTGATTTTGATTTTTTAACTAGGCAAGTCAGTTAAGAACACATTCTTATTTACAATGACAGCCCTATTGTGCGCCGCCCAATCACGGCCGGATTGTGATACAGCCTGGAATCAAACCAGGGTCTGTAGTGATGCTTCTAGCACTGAGATGCAGTGCCTCAGACCGCTGCGCCACTTGGAAGCTATACTATACTGGCTGAAAGGCACCAATACCATTATGTAGTTGGGATGCAAATCATTTCTCTAATCTGATGTTCAGATGAAAATCCTATAAACCCTCAGAGTGAAACACATCTGTGCAGCGTGTGCAAGGAAAACATTGTTTGCCATCCATCACAATTAATCTCTGATCATCAACCTAATGGCATTGAGCCAGTGCCAACCTCTGCCTACCTACGTCAAGAGCTGAGGCTAGAGAGGGAATTCAAATGTCACTGGTGTTACAGTAAATAACAGTATAAAGTATCTGTAATAAACCACGCGCACATTGTTCTCCTCCAGTAGAGATAGGATGTCAGCAGGCTGCCTTGACCTTATGGCTGGGGCATGGCATCTTCAGTCAAGCATCCCCTCATACGATACATGCCCACAGGTTTCAGCAGCCCTAATGACTGGAGCCCTGTGGAGCCACGTTTACTGTGGACACGAGGCCAGATCAGGTCAGCCAACAGGCCTACCGAGGCAAACAACAAGACCCTGATCCAGATCTGCTCCTAGAGCCTAGACAGCTGCAAGGTCTACTGAGTTTGCACAGTGAGCTTCCAGAAATCATATAGCAAACGCTAACCTACTTAAACCAACTGATAAACAAGGAAGGAAAAACAAGTTCGTACCCAAGGGTGGTTTTCCAGTTTAGAACAGCCAGGAGTCGCAGATGAACGAATACAACCTACTTGTGTCTTTGGAGCAACAATTCATGTTCTGGCAGTGTGAGTGTAGGGTACAGTATGTGAGCGCTCAGGGGATGACAAGGAGAAAATAAACAATTTGATTTGTTACCAAGCATTGTTTAGAACAAAAAGCTCAAAAGGGTTTACAAAGCAAACCATGGAATGATCACATCTTACTTTATAAGCAACACATTATTAATCTGCATATGAGCTGTTTATCATATCTAGGCACTTACTGGTTGCCAGAGACGCGTTATGCAAATGTACAATGGTCCATCAGTATGTGATAAACCAGGCCAATCTCTGGGGCTTTGATGAAGTGACACCCTGCTCTCTCAGCTTTATGGTCACTCTATTGTCAGATGAAAGTTTCAGGCCAATTATACAACTTTACTGGCAGCACAGTTTTGGCCTGAGGTTCCAAGATTCCTCTGAGGGTGAATCGATCAGCTATACTCTTCTTGCATCATCGGCACCACAGCATTTGCCAACATTTTACGCATTTGCTAACAAAAGTCAAAATATTTGCCATTTGAAGAAATCAATGTCTGCTTTTCTGGTCAGATAGTCAACGTGTTCTTTCAATATTTTCTGCGTGGCTGGATTTGATTAACCCTCTCTTAACCTTAAGCTGACCTCTGGGAACATTACGAATCTATACTAGGATATAGCGCAAGTAAGAATGGTGCACTGTGGGTTTGAATTTATAATAGATAACCCCTTTCCATCTTAATAGAGACACATGTAGAAGAACCATTAGCAACAACACAGTAACACATCTAACCTGGTGTGTTCAGGGCAAACAACCAAGCAGGATGGGTCCCTGAAGTGCATTGCCTGGTCCCGTTACACATTCATCTCTTGGCCAAATCAGGGAACACATTAAGTGTTCTCACACATCACACGTCACTCGCTTGACATTTCAGTGTGACAACAGCCTGAGGGAACATTGCAAGGCTCCCCTCTCTTGCCTCTCAGTTTTGCCCCTGTGCTTCTGGCCTGTTTACAGACACTTTGCTTTGATATGCAAGCATCTGTGCTCCCTCCAGGCAGGGAAAAGCAACATGCTACACAAGAGATAAACAAAGCTAATTCCCCTCAACCCTCTCCAAAAGACACCCACACGAGACTCTCTACCACTGAAGTCTCAATTCAGACATCTTGCTGGAATTGCAGGGCCTGGATGTGCTAATTATCCAGTCAGTTGATGGTCTCTGTTAAGAGCAATGGTGTTTTCTAGTGCAACTTGAATTACCATGTTAATAATGGTTAGGTTGTTGGTGGTTGGGAACCTTTCCTATTCTAGGTAGACCTTGAGGGAGAGACTCATCTCTGTCATTGGTCTAGAAATATTTGTGTAGATTATAGGCCTATTCCATTGACGTACGAAGGAATACGCATACTGAAATGTGACAAAAGGGATAAGGATATAGCTTGTCTGTGACCACTTGCACAGTTACCCTGTTTGCCCTCTGAATATCTAAGAGAGTGAAAAACGGATGAGCTGAAGCCACAAGAGACAGATGCTCTGTCTGTATAGATCACAGTGGTCTGTTCTCTTTGAAACACAATCACAAAATTCACTGCGATTTTTCCTCTGAGGGACGGAATCTGAGAGATGTGAGAACGACTATGATGGAGAACCGGAGAGCTGAGAAAGGCGAAAGAGAAGAATTGAAGGCGAGAGCCTCGCAGGAGGGTTAATAGGGGATGGATCTGTCAATAGGGGATAAAATCCAACCGGTAAGAGTTCTTTAATCACTTTCTATTAGCCACCGTGATGAGAGACTGGGACTGGAGACCTGCCAAGAGGAAAATACCATTTATCCCCCCTTTTAACCCACAGCATTCACTAGACTAACCAGGGGACACGAAGCCCTAAGAAAACGACCCCTTTAAAACTAATATAGGGCTATAAGAGATGGATCGAAATCGCTATCTCTGGCAGCCAGGGACCACCAAACACCCAAACACTAATCAACACTGACATCTCCAACTATTAATTCAAGCTTGAAACTGATAAACAGCCTGTGGAATTTTGAAAGTTAACATTAGAAGGAGGCATTCTGAAGTTGCTCTTGTCTTTCTAATTGGTTGAGTAACTGTAGGAAAGTGTTTGATCAGATTATTCCGTCTTCATAGGAACTTGTCAGGATTTGCATCAGGATTTGGGGGAGTTTGTTTTTGTTTCAGCAGCAGAGGAGAGAGACGTTCTACCAACTTAATTCATTCACTCAGCAGCACAAAGATAAATAAACTTGACTCTTAGTTTGCCCTCATACCTCTCTATTTCCCACACCATTAAGTGTAGCCTTGTATTCCTCACTAGACTTTGTGAAGAAAATCAACACGGCTTCTGCTGTTTCTGTCACGCACATAGCTCTTTAGTGGATCAATCTGAAAACCAAGAGGAACCCATCTACACTGAACAAAAATATAAAAGCAACATGCAACATTTTCAAAGATTTTACTGAGTTACAGTTCATATAAGGAAATCAGTCAATTGAAATAAATTCATTAGGCTCTAATCTATGGATTTCACATGACTGGGAATACAGATATGCATCTGTTGGTCACAGATACCTTTAATAAAAAAGTAGGGGCGTGGATGAGAAAACCAGTCAGTATCTGGTGTGACCACCATTTGCTTCATGCAGCACAACCACCATTTGCTTCATGCAGCACAACACATCTTCATGCAGCACAACACATCTCCTTCAAATAGAGTTGATTAGGCTATTGATTGTGGCCCGTGGAATGTTGTCCCACTCCTCTTCTATGGCTGTGCGAAGTTGCTGGATATTAATAATAATAATAATAATAATAATAATAATAATAAAAACATTATTTTTAAATGTAACCGCCGCACCAAAACTTTTATTTTGAAAGGATACCATCGCATCACTTATTGCTGCTGACTTTACACAACGTTACCGCTAAACACAGGCGTGCGTGCGCTGCACTTCTTATTGTTGCTGACTTTACACGTGCAGCGCGTGGTGAAATGGCGAGATGTTTCGACTCAGAGGGTTTTTGCGCTGCACACACTCACTGACCAATACAATAACGTTATCGCCCCACACACACACGCACTGATCCAATGAAATTACAGATTTCTTGACACACACACACTGATCCAATAACATGTTTATTCTGCAACATTGTTTTATTTTAAATGTGGCACGTCCAATCAGATAATACAGATCATCTTCTGACAGCTAGGTTGACTGACAGCTAACTATGCATATGTGTTTTGCAGGCATTGCAGATGTGGATAGTTAACTGTCGGATAATTAGCTGTCATTTAACTCATGTAGGCTAGCTGTCAGAGTAAAATCATGGACAAGTTTTTAAAACGTGCAGCTCCCTCTTCATCTACTGCTGCTTCCAATTTCAACAACAAGGTAGACAACTCGGTCCCTGACATGAAGAGAAAATACCACCCCGACTTCATCAAATATGGTTTTACATATAAGACAGGCAGGGGGAGTGTAGACTGTAGTGCGTCCTATGCAACGAGCTGTTAGCTAATGAGAACATAAAACCCCTCCAGAATGAAAAGGACACCAAACATCCAAGCCACAAAGATAAGACAGCTGACTTTTTAAAAACAAAACGTCAATATCTGGAGGCCTCACAAGATGAATTGAACAAGGAATGCACGGTACAAGAAAAGGCACTTCGCGCATCATACCTTGTGGCCCAGCGCATTGCTAAGTGCAGAAAAGCCCACACCAGCGCAGAGGATCTCATACTCCCTGCTGCGATTGATATGTGCACTGAAATCTTGGGAGAGTCAACCGCAAACCAACTTAAAACCATATCCCTATCCAATGACACCATGAGGAGGAGAATCCAGGACAGACATCAGAGCGCATCAGTGCAAATGGCCACTACGCACTGCAGCTTGATGAATCCACAGATGTGGCTAACCATGCAATTATAATGGTCTATGTCACACACGTCTGGGATAATAACTTCGAGGAGCAGTTCCTTTTTAGTGCTGATTTGCCAACCACCACCACTGAAGAGGCTGTCTTTAACACAATGAATATGTACCTGGGCTCCGTGGGACTGGCCTGGGATGGGTGCCATGACGGGAAAGCACTCCGAAGTAGTAAAGCGGATCGGAGAGGGCAACGAGTGCGACGTGGAACCACTGCTTCCTACACAGGGAGGCATTGGCAGCGAAGGACATGGTGCCTTAGCTCCACGCCACTCTCCAGGATGTGATCAAGTGTGTCAACTATATCAAAAAGAGTTCCACGAAAAGCAGGTGTTTCCAAGCCTTCTGCGGGGATATGTGGAGCGAGCACCAGCAGGTGCTTTATCATGCAGAGGTCCGCTGGCTTTCCATGGATAAAGTGTTGGGTCGCTTTTATGAGCTTCGAGCGGAGATTGCTGCGTTTCTTTTGGAAAACAAGTCACCTCTGGCCGAACATTTCGATTGGGAGGAATGGCTCGCGCAGGTTGCCTACCTGGTGGATATTTTTTGATCATCTGAATTCGCTCAATGTGTCAATGCAAGGGAGGGGGCACAATCGATTTGTACAGGGGGACGAAGTGGATGCCTTCAAGATGAAGCTTACCGTTTGGCCAAATCATGTTTCTAACGGGAGGATTGACATGTTTCCCAATGCTGATTTCGAGATTCAGAATCTGATCAACAAAGCGCACGGCGACACACCGTTAAACAGCATCTTGTCAAGCTGCAGGAAACGTTTTCGACTACTTCCTGGTGGAGAACAGGAGACAAGACGACTGGATACGAGACCCCTTTCGAGTGGAGATGGGAAGCGTCACGTTGCCGAGCAACGAAGAGGATCAGCTGGTGTAGCTGTCGTTTGATCGCAGACTGAGCTGAGCATGCGCTTCCCTGAAATGGCATTGACACAGTTCTGGTGCAGCGTAATGGGAGAGTATCCTGCTCTCGCTTGTCTTGCAATCAGAATCATGCTACCGTTCAGCACTACCTATCTGTGTGAAAGTGGCTTCTCTGCTATGGCCTTGCTGAAAACTAAAAGCAGAAACAAACTGGACAGCCAGCATGACCTCCGAGTTGCCCTGTCAACCATCACCCCAGACTTAAAATAACTTATCAAACTGAAGAAAAAAAAAACAGCTTTCCCACAGATAGGCCACACACACACACACACACACACACACACACACACACACACACACACACACACACACACACACACACACACACACACACACACACACACACACAAATAAATAAACAGGATAATTAGTTATTGTTCAATATGTTAATTATTATTGTTAGTTAATTCTGACATTCATATTACATTTTATTGAACTGGTTAAAAACTTACACTTAAAAAAAAAAAAAAATTCAAGGTTGTGAAACTATTCACATGGTAATTGATGATTAAGAATTCCTAATGATTTTTTTTCTTCTTCTATTTTAAACACTGGTATGTGTTACTGTTCATTAACATTATTGGACTGGTTTTGATGTCATGTTCTGAGTCTGATCATTTATTACACCCCACTCCTGAACTGGTCGCCTAATTAAATGGCTTGTTCTCTTCAATTGACAATACATGTTTTCTCAGTTAATATGGCTGTGTAATGACTTTCTTTAATACCATAATAGTAGCTCATTGAGACAGAGTCTATTTTGCAAGTGAAGCCTGCCCAAGAAGGCAGCTGCAATACAACATTACTCAATTGTCATTGTCAAATTTGGGAACCACTGGTTTAGAGCATGAATGACTGCGTTGTTAGTGGTTTAATTCTTATTAGGTGCACAAGATTCTGTAGCGTTAACGTGTGGGAAATATATGTTATTTTAACATTCTCTTTCGCCACTTTGTAAAACTAAATGGCTGAGCCTATAAACTGATCAAAGTTTGGAACAATCCCTATACGTCGATTAGATCCCTGCCCCAGTTCCCAAAGTATGGTGACTTCGACCTAAAGTGGCCTGCCGTCCGTCACAGGACTGATATCCGTCACTCAGAGGAGGAGACACTCAGGGACATTTGATCGGAGGAGTTGGAGAAACAAATGGTGACAGATTGACCTCGCTAGCCCAGTGACAAAGTGCAGCCGGGAGTGTAAATCCTCCCTGGGTGTCTTTATGATGCTGACGAGGTTGCTGTTTGTCATGGGCTGCCATTACTGAGTGTCTCTTGCCGTGGCTCTCTCTGCCAAGACCAGGAGCTACTGCTGCACACCCACATTGATAGTCATCTTCATATTTCCCCACTGCTGCCAGAGGGAGAGACTGAAAAACTGTGTGTGTGAGCGCGTGTGAGTGAGAGAGAGAGAGAGAGGGAGGGAGAAGAAGAAAAAAACAGAGGAAGAAAGGGAGGGAGTAGAGAGTTAGAAAGGAGAGTGAGAAAGAAGAGAGATATGGCTTGCTTTGTGTGTCTAAAATGGTATACATGTTCTGTACAAAGAATGTACACATGATAGTGCAGGTGTACTGTTCTTTGCATGTCAACATCTATTGTCATCTATTGTCTAGCCCTCCAGTAAGTTCACAGCAACTACTAAGAGCACATCAAACACGTCACTCAGGTTTGAGTAGATTTCAGTATAATTTCCCAAGAGGGACAAAGCCGAAGTGCTATAGGGAATAGCCAGATCAATGAATGGACAATAAACATGCTGACGTCAGACAATCTATCACCTTAATACATTAAAGCCAGTGGATGTCAGAGAGACGATATTTGATTAGTGACTAAACCAAATAGCCTTTGTACAAAATGAACTATCTCAATGGGGGACTTACTCAAAGTGTGGAAACAGAGTGGAATGGAGGGCCTAGTACTAGTCCGTTAGCAACAGGGCACACAAAGCCTGGTGGTGCTTACCTTGCTGGCTGGCACCATCACTCTCACTCACTCAGTTTCCACATAATGTCCAAACTGGCAGACCTCTCTGTTCCCTACCCCGAGAAGAAGTCTATTATCATGGAATTACTCAATGGGGAGGCCATGACCTCCTCTCTCTTGCTCCTATCTCTCTCTCTCTCTCTCTCTCTCTCTCTCTCTCTCTCTCTCTCTCTCTCTCTCTCTCTCTCTCTCTCTCCATGCTTCCACATACATTCTCTCTTACTCGCTCCCTCTTTTATTCATCCAATCCCACAGCACACAGAGTTCTGGAAGAGTAAAATAATCCCATCTCACGGTAAGAAAGAGTGGTTAGAATGGATCTGTTGTTCAGGGTTGGACACACAGGATGTTCTTTATTCCATCTGGAATGTCCTATATAGCTCTGGTAAACTGTCCCACTCCCTGGACAAGACTTTGGGTCAGTCAGGGGACAATCGCCTTAAAATCAACCTGGCACACTAAGACCACTTGTGAGAACTTTATTAAGTGTATGCCAACTTAACAAGGACCAATTCAGACAGTCTACTGATAGTGTTGGGGTAGATGATTGGTCCTCCAACATAAATGGTAGAGTAACTATCCAATGAGATGGAGGGATTGAAAACTTGGTCAATCAGGGGACAATAGATGGACTAAAATCAACCGAAGCACTAAGACCACTACTGATCGGGTTTGTGATAGACGATTGGTCCTCCAACATGAATGGCAGAGATAATATCCAATGAGTGAGTTTGATCTTACTGAGTTCAGGTCCAGGCTGGTCTCCACCCACTCCTTTGCTTCATTGTATTCGTCCATTAATCCCATTATATACAGCGTGTCCAGAGAATCCACGATGGAGGCTCCCCTCAGACCACCTGCAAAACACACAGGACACAGAACAGTCAGAACCATGGGATATAGGAACTTGCAGTGCCGGATATCATACTGTTGAGGCTAAGAGACATAAAGCAGACAGAAGTACCAAGACTGCAAAGTAAAGTTAAGCAGCCCTGAAACGCCAAACTACCGTGGCACTTGGTTGCTATCATGTCTGCATCTTTAATCTCGAATTCTGGTGTGACATTGTGCAGGCTAGATGAAAAGCATCTAGCTCACCAATATGCTTTTTAAAAATGTATTTAACCTTCAGTTAACTAGGCAAATCAGTTAAGAACAAATTCTTATTTACAATGACAGCCTACACCGCCCAATGGGACTCCCAATCACGGCCGGTTGTGATACAGCCTGGAATCAAACCAGGGGGTTTGTAGTGACACCTCAAGGACTGAGATGCAGTTCCTTAGACCGCTGCGCCACTCGGGAGCCCGCTGCATTCCTAATTGTATTCAGTGCAGGAACTGTGATCCCTATACTCCAATGGCTGGTTTTAGATGCACTTCATTTGAGGTTATTAAATTCCCTTCACAACCTTAATAAGAAATGTTCAGAGGCTTTTATTCAATCCCACAGCCCTTAAGAGCAAGATTGGATGGTATTGTTCTCCTCATATGAAGAAATATGCGATACGTGGCTGGCTGTAATGGAAAGATCTGAGAACAGAGAAATCAGTGTCCTTATTGTGTTACTGAGCAAAAGAGTTGCAGGCGAGACACACCAACTGAAAGCCTGAGGATGGAGTAATAACAAGAATAGGAACTAGGCCAACATATACCGCAGGAATGGCCATTACATGCACTGTAGGGCTTGAAAACGGAACTATTGGTACAGTAAACGATTCTGCTGAAAAATATGATGTGCACCTTCATGTTCACCCCTAAACAGAGCTCAACACAGAGACTGTGTCTATCTGATGCAACAACACAGCAACACAGCAACCTGGCACATGAAAGTGGTGCGATTCTTATATGCAGTTGTTGTGTAGCTCGGCAGATATGCAATTGAGAAATCGTATCTTGAGGCGACAAAACATTCATGAAGCTGAGGCAACAGAACACAGGAGGCGAGAAGGGGAGCGATTCTAGCCAATAGTTTCTCTAACCCGAATCATTTGAATTTGGCCAGACTGTGCAATGCAGTGGGTGGCTAAGGCAGCCAGGGTTGGCTTGTCTGATGTGGTTTGGATGGCGGAGACAGACATCAAACTCTCTTATCGTCATGCCAGCCTCCTGCCTGCAAACCCCAACTCAGCTTTCCTCTGCCCTCGATTATATCTGCCTCAGATTTATTTTTAATCTAAATAATCAAAGCATACATGTAATAGTAGCCTACAGTATGTGCTGAAAGCCTCTCACATTGTTGACCTTTCACCTTTCACCCATTGCCTACTGAGGTCAGCTGATAAGGTCAGTGGAGAGGATGGCGGGTGCAAGCATGAGGGTTCATAGGTGACATGGCTGAGTGATTGGCGCCATATGTCTGCTGATACGCCTCGTCTGAGGATACAGTACAGTCAAGTTACACACAATATCGGCCCCATGTCATATATTAGGGCTATTGGTCACACTTTATTTGGATAGTCCGGATTTTCCATACTATCAACAAACTATATGTGGCTAAGTAACTGCTTTCTAAGGTTAGGGTTAGAATAAGGGTTAGGGTAAGGGTTAAGGTTAGGGCAAGGGTTAAGTTTAGGGTAAGGGTTAAGGTTAGGGTTAGAGCTAGGGTCAGGGTTAGTAGATAGATAGTGTTACCGGGCTATTTACTCGATTTTATCCCTTGGAGGACTGCAGAGCTTTTCTCACTCATCATTTTTCTCACACATCCACTTTGCTCCAAACCTTTAAATCTGATGAGTGGCTACAGGGCTCAGTGACAGGACTCTCAGTGTGTTGTCTCTCCCCTGCCACGGCCAGTCACCTCCCATCTAACACACACACCCTTACCCACACCGACATAATAATATAATAATAATAATGACATCACAGCCCACTTCAGCTGGGTTTACCCTGACAGGGATTCACCTTACATTGACACTGAGAGGGCACTGCTACCGTCCAGCTATAGCTAGACACAAAGGGTTTCGAATCAGAGTTGAGATAAGCATGCATAACTTGGGCACTGCTACCCTTCAGCTAGACACATACTGTAGCTACTATACAAATATAATCTGCTGTGACGGTAGTTACCATATATACTGAACAAAAATATAAACGCAACATGTAAAGTGCTGGTCCCATGTTTCATGAGCTGAAATGAAAGATCCAATACATTTTCCATATGCACAAAAAGCTTATTTCTCTCAAATGTTGTGCACAAATGTGTTTACATCCCTGTAAGTGAGCATTTTATCCTTTGTCAAGATAATCCATCCACTTCACAGGAGTGGCATATCAAGAACCTGATAAAACAGCATGATCATTACACAGGTGCACCTTGTGCTGGGGACAATAAAAGGCCACTCTAAAATGTGCAGTTTTGTCACACAACACAATGCCACAGATGTCTCAAGTTTTGAGGAGTATTTCTATCTGTAATAAAGCCCTTTTGTGGGGAAAAACTCATTCTGATTGGCTGGACCTGGCTCCCCAGTGGGTGGGCCACTGCCCAGTCATGGGAAATCCATAGATTAGGGCCTAATTTATTTATTTAAATTGACTGATTTCCTTATATGAACTGTAAATCTTTGAAATTGTGGCATGTTGCATTTACATTTTTGTTCAGTAGATTCACATACACTATGAAAGTAATGTACGTCACTGACATCTTGCAGACACTGTGAAAACTCTTTGAAACAAAGTTAACTTAGCCATAATTATAGGTTGAGAGCTTTTGTGAAAGAGCACAGTTAGAAAGATATGGCATATAGAAGCAAACCGGATGGACATCATGAAAATGATCGGAGAGGTTGAGGGTAGAGTAAGTTCAGGAGTAAAAACAAACAAAATAGAATTATTGTAAAATTGACTGTGTCCATACAATGTATATAGTATAAGCTGGAAGTAGAGGCCAAAGCATTGTTATTCACTAGTTTACTCCAATTAGGGAAGGGGTGGTGGGGTTGGAAAGTAATAAAGGGAAATATATTTAAAAAAAGGATATGTATATATATGTATGAATATGTATTTATATGTATGTGTATATGTATGTGAATGTATGTATATGTATATATATATATATATATATATATATATATATATATATATATATATATATATATACACTGCTCAAAAAAATAAAGGGAACACTTAAACAACACAATGTAACTCCAAGTCAATCACACTGATTGACAATACATTTCACATGCTGTTGTGCAAATGGAATAGACCACAGGTGGAAATTATAGGCAATTAGCAAGACACCCCCAATAAAGAAGTGGTTCTGCAGCTGGTGACCACAGACCACTTCTCAGTTCCTATGCTTCCTGGCTGATGTTTTGGTCACTTTTGAATGCTGGCGGTGCTTTCACTCTAGTGGTAGCATGAGACGGAGTCTACAACCCACACAAGTGGCTCAGGTAGTGCAGCTCATCCAGGATGGCACATCAATGCAAGCTGTGGCAAGAAGGTTTGCTGTGTCTGTCAGCGTAGTGTCCAGAGCATGGAGGCGCTACCAGGAGACAGGCCAGTACATCAGGAGACGTGGAGGAGGCCGTAGGAGGGCAACAACCCAGCAGCAGGACCGCTACCTCCGCCTTTGTGCAAGGAGGAGCAGGAGGAGCACTGCCAGAGCCCTGCAAAATGACCTCCAGCAGGCCACAAATGTGCATGTGTCTGCTCAAACGGTCAGAAACAGACTCCATGAGGGTGGTATGAGCGCCCGACGTCCACAGGTGGGGGTTGTGCTTACAGCCCAACACCGTGCAGGAAGTTTGGCATTTGCCAGAGAACACCAAGATTGGCAAATTCGCCACTGGCACCCTGTGCTCTTCACAGATGAAAGCAGGTTCACACTGAGCACATGTGACAGACGTGACAGAGTCTGGAGATGCCGTGGAGAACGTTCTGCTGCCTACAACATCCTCCAGCATGACCGGTTTGGCGGTGGGTCAGTCATGGTGTGGGGTGGCATTTCTTTGGGGGGCTGCACAGCCCTCCATGTGCTCGCCAGAGGTAGCCTGACTGCCATTAGGTACCGAGATGAGATCCTCAGACCCCTTGTGAGACCATATGGTGGTGCGGTTGGCCCTGGGTTCCTCCTAATGCAAGACAATGCTAGACCTCATGTGGCTGGAGTGTGTCAGCAGTTCCTGCAAGAGGAAGGCATTGATGCTATGGACCGGCCCGCCCGTTCCCCAGACCTGAATCCAATTGAGCACATCTGGGACATCATGTCTCGCTCCATCCACCAACGCCACGTTGCACCATAGACTGTCCAGGAGTTGGCGGATGCTTTAGTCCAGGTCTGGGAGGAGATCCCTCAGGAGACCATCCGCCACCTCATCAGGAGCATGCCCAGGCGTTGTAGGGAGGTCATACAGGCACGTGGAGGCCACACACACTACTGAGCCTCATTTTGACTTGTTTTGAGGACATTACATCAAAGTTGGATCAGCCTGTAGTGTGGTTTTCCACTTTAATTTTGAGGGTGACTCCAAACCCAGACCTCCATGGGTTGATACATTTGATTTCCATTGATAATTTTTGTGTGATTTTGTTGTCAGCACATTCAACTATGTAAAGAAAAAAGTATTTAATAAGATTATTTCATTCATTCAGATCTAGGATGTGTTGTTTAAGTGTTCCCTTTATTTTTTTGAGCAGTGTATATATGAGTCAATATCACTATGAGGTGCCTTTGGTGTCCTCATCAGACTCACTCAGTCATCATGAAAATGTAGCAGAATAATGAAAGTCTGAGGTCTTATTATAAGTGGCCAAACATTTGCACACATATCAGTAGAATGATAAGTCTCTAAAAAAGTGTTTCCTTCATTTTATTAAATTTTTTTCATTGGATGTACGTGATTTTGGCATGTCCCACACACTGCTCTGCTAACTACAGTGTGTGTAATAAGTGGTTAAATGATACAAAATCCAATTTTTTTTTACATGGTTTTACTGTCCACAATAAGTTATTTGATAAAACAAGTAATTTTGATCATGTATATTGTATTTTCATAATCATATTGAACATTTTGCATGTGTCCCTGAAATTGCTGTCCACCCTGTCATTATGGGGTAACTGCCCCTTTAAGAAACCCACTGATGTTTTCAGTGACATCACTACGAGCATTTTGTCTTTCTTCAATGAAGGCTGAAGCAGTGTCTAGTTGCAGAGTAAGTATTTACACTTATGTTTCATAATTTTCATCATATTATGTGTGTAGTTGGATGTTGTCAAGCTTAACATGTCCACTCTGTCATAGTGAAATATCAATTGATAGAAAAACCTATCAGAACTTTGAAATATATTTGTAAAACAGTACACAGTCAGCTTGCTAACTGTAGTATGTTGCTAAGTGAAGGTCCACCATGTGCTCATTAAATGCTAACATTAGCCAAAAATGTCCACCCTGTCATTGTCCACCCTGTCAGCAAGCCTTCCATGACAGGGTGGACATGGTTCATGACAGGAAGGACATGTGCATAGTTTAGGCCACATACTGATAATGTTACACATATTACAACAGCTATTACACACATTTTATAACAGTACATGCTATACATATTAAGAATGGACAATATGGACAATTTCTTTGGCGATATCGGTATCAGCAAACCTAGTTTGATAATGCAAGCCTAGTTTACCGGGACTGCCAATTAAAGTGTGTAAGGGAACATTTTGAATCGTCTTTTTCAAGGAATGAGATCAAAAGGAGCTGAGATAGCAAGGAGATATCGGGAACGTCATGATGCTGACCCAGACAGAAGAAGAAAGTACCTTGAGAAAGAAAGGGTCAAATGGAAAAAAGACAGAGAGACTGGAAAGAAGAAGGGTGTCAATGAGCTCAGTGAGAGAGAGAAGAGGGCAAAAAGAAAGAAATGGAGAGAGGCAAAAAGTCAAGCCAGAGCCAGAAACAGGGCCAGTGCTTTGCTACAGTCAGAGACACCACCCAACTCCCCTGCTGAAACTCCTGAAAATCAGCATGAGCCAGGGCCCACCAGGTTAGATCATTGGAAGTTTAGCTGATGAGACTTATTAGAAAGTTTAGATTTATTTAACGTGGAATTTCTTTGAGGCTAATCATGGGAAGGGGGCACCAGACGGTGTGGGTGGGGCCCTCAAGAGGTCAGCAGACCGGATTGTAGCCCATGGAGGAGACATTCCTGATGCCCAGAGCTTGTATAACAAGCTGAAAAGCCTGGACACATCTGTCGAGCTGTTCTTCATCCCAGAGAGGGATATTGAATCAAAGCCTGAGGTACCTGCAATAGCTGCCATAAAAGGCACTATGAGAATCCACCAAGCTATCAGTCTGACACCCGGCCAAATGAAATACAGAGACATTTCATGTCTGTGTAAAAGGGAGGAAGGTGTTTTGGACTGCCCCTGCTTTAACCTTCAAGAGGTCACTCTAACTAATGTTCCTGTTTCATCTGACAAGTCCCCAGCATGTGGAAAGACACCAGATAATCCTAGGAGACCAGAAATGATTGAGGTAAAGCACATTGGAGAGTGGTGCGTCGTTAATTATGACAATGAAGCATACCCAGGTATCATCATGGATGCAGAAGGGCACAGTGTGAAAGTTAAGTGTATGCAACGCCATGGCATAAACAAGTTCAAATGGCCAAGTCTTCGGGACGACATCTGTTGGTACCATGACTGGCAGGTACTTTGCCTAATACCAGAACCACAGGCTCTGAACAAGCGCTCTGTACAGATTGAAGTGTCTGCATGGAAGTATGTGGAACAGCAACTGCAGAACTGAGCCATGTCTCTGCAGAAAGGGAGAGACTGTTTGGAGATGCGTCCAAGTGATCTTTCTGTAATATTCTGTTTTTTCAAATCAACTGTTCTCCACTTAAAAAACATTTTTCTTCTTGTTCTACAGTTGAATGTTTGACTTTCACTGTGCAGAATGATGTACAGAGTTTAACGCTAGAAGGCCACATTAATGTCTCATTTTGGGCATCTTTATTCAGTGGCTGCATGCAGGTAGAGTGGATCAAAAACAGTCTGTTCAACTTGTAATTTCCCCCTACATGGGAAAAGGCATTTTTTACATCATTTTCTTGCATTGTTCCTTGCATTTATGAGGCCATTCAATTACATTTCACAACGTGTCCACCCTGTCATGCCCAGGGTCCACCCTGTCATGTCACTGTCCACCCTGTTATTTTCATGTTCTATGAAAATAAACAAATTATTTTCACAAGTTAGCAAAATCTTTTGTATGATTCCTTTATAAACAAATGAGGGCCAAATAGTATTGTTTGAAAGTTTGACCAGATATCTTTTTTGTTAGATTTTATTGAGAAAAGAAAGTGCAACTCTCGCAGATTTTATAGAGAAACAAATAGTTTGCCATAATTTCATTATTATCCAAATACTTTTCCCATAAACTAAAATATATTGTTGAGAAAGTGACTAAATAGTTTTCTGAAAATGTATGTTTTATAATCACTATGTAATTACAATGTATTTATTCTGCTTTGAAATTGTCCATGACAGGGTGGACATATTTTGCTGTTTGCATGTAAATTGTCTGCTTGCAGTTAATTTATAAAAAGTGTGGGAGCTTGACCAATATGCATTTCTAACAGCATAACATATACTTAATACAATTAATATGAAGTTCAATGGAAAATCTCAGCTTTTTTGGGGGGAAATGGGGAAGTCTCAAAGGCACCTTATGGTGATATTGACCCATATATATATATATATATATATATATATATATATATATATTTGCGAGAAAAAAAAACATATGGGGGATTGGAAGTAATGCAGACAATTACATTGATGGAAGTTACAATCTATCTGCAATATTAAAGCTGATCTACCCCTTAAAAAGAAAAAACTTAACCATTATGTTTTTCCTGTCTCTAGCAGATCTCATTGCTAAGTCTAATGAAGGCTTCCTTTCAAAAGCATATTCTCCATTTCTGTTTGTGAAGGACTCTCACTATGCTTAGTGAGCACTTGACTGTACTGTTGCAATTTGATGACAAATCATGTTTCAGAGCACTCAGAGAAAAAAAGCGATAGCTAATACCCCTCGTCACCAATCCCGGCGGCGGCGAACGTCGGGGAGCAGTGGAGTGTGGAAAATTCCTATTGAAAACACCAGCACCAAAGCACAGATGATTGATGGACTCAGATGAGAGAGGTAACAGATCAATCCATCACACAGTACTCCCAGGGGTACATGGCGCCGGCCCAAACAGAGACCTTATTTATTTCAGAGGCCCTTCACCTGGAGGGGTCCTACCCCAAGGTGCCTTGAGGGGTATTGGCCAATATGGGTGTGGAGGGGTGGAGAGGTGGGGGTATGAGCACTTGGTGCAGGTAGGGTTACTGGGGGTATTTATCAATCCATTTTACACACAAGAGTGGCTTTGTTCATCGCATTCAGGTAGTACCGACCATTAACCATCAAAGCTTACGTGAGGTATCTATAATCTAACCTTGACAGTCAGCCACAAAAACAACGCCATCCATCCATCTATAGATTCTCGGTGTAGTGAGTGCTTGGAGACACAAAAGAGACAGTATAAATGATTTTGTAATAACAGTTGCTAGCCAAACCAAAACTCAATCACATATCATGTGTTTAAATTCATACCAATGAATTATAAGATAACCATTTCATATTCTGTAGTAAACTGATCCTGTAATAAACTGGTTTGATTTGCTCCCATATTCCAAATTGATTTAAAAAAAAAGAGCAAACATTGCAATTGCTATGCAACTGTAATTACTTTAACATTCATTTAAGCAAATATGAATGGATCTAATTCCTTCCCCCTAGCAACTCAGGAGCTCCTGTACAGGAGATTGTCACAGTAGAGTCATTCATATCATTTATTGTGTGTGTTTGTGTGAGAGAGAGAGTGTGTGTGTGTTGTTTGTGTGTGAGAGAAAGAGAGAGAGTGAGAGAGGAGAGAGTGTGTGTGTGTTTGTGTGTGTGTGTGTGTGTTTTCCAGCATGTGTGTATGTGTTTGTGTGTACAAGCATGTGTGTGTGTGTTCATGGGTATGTATTCCATGTTGGAAATGAGTGGGAGAGATTGCATGTGTGTTACTGTGTATCGTGTGTACAGCGTGCATAGAAACCTATTTGTGAGACATTGGCTGGCGGATGTTCATTTATCAAAGCTGTCACTGGCTAGGCAGCAGGGTCAGGTTGGTTTTATTAGAGAGCCTGGATACACATGATCAATCAATCACTCACTCACGTCCACAGACACACACGTGCACACACACACACCACATACCACACACAGGCATGCACGCACACAGAAACACACTCACGCACATGCAAACACATGCACGCACACAGACGCGCGCACACACCCAACATACACAAACCCAACAAGTACATATACAGCACACATGGCAACAAATTATATTAGACTGAAATCATGTAAACCATTGAGACAAACAGCATGAGAGAACAACATTCTCTCTGAGTAACCTCTTACCCTATAGGGCTAATCAATAAATAAACTGTTCTGTGCATTAAAGTTAAAGAAACAAATGGATGATTTTATCCTCTTTGCATTGACAATATTGAAATGATATTCAATAGGTTATAACTTCATTAACCCTCTCAGGGACAATTATGAAGGCATTGTTGGGGAACTCATACATACTGTATATACTGTATGAAACATTGGCCACCATTCATTGAGGACCATCAGTCATTAATACAGCATGGCATCAACTGTACAGATATGCAAAGTGCAATATCATTGATGAAAGAAGAATAACCAGAGACAAAAAATAATCTACACTGCTAATTTGTGCTGCCATCTTGCTCTCAAACGTATACCATAAACCGTGAGAGAAATAGCCTGGTAACATATAAAGGTGATTTTAATAGATAGAGACTCTGGTATATCACATTAATTACGCCACTCTTTTAGTGTGGGTGTCCAATTACTATCACCAGGGTAACGCTAGCCTCGTTGACGTCAACGCATGTGTCTATGTAGCTTACCGTTCAGGTCCAGTGAGTGGTAGCCGGGGTAAGATTTAGCCTTGACATGTCAGTGTTCAGGAATCTAATTTGTTCAACGTACTTAGAGGTGTCTGTGTAGCATGGAACTACACTGAGGGTACGGGGGGATGAAGTTGAGAAGAGAAGGATGAGAGCATATTGGAGAAAAGCCAGGGAGGGTCAAATGGGTTACGAACGTGTTCCAAGAAAGAGAGAGGGGGGAACTTAACAGCAGAGAGAAAGGTAAGGAGGAGGAAAGAAGAAATACCAAGGCTATCAATCTGAGTGGACTTTTCAGCAGTATGGAATATCAATGTCACAATTTAGCCTCAGACAAACAACTGACAGTGAAGTCAATGACAATCAATACGGGACGCGTGGCCGAAATGGATTTGACCTATTTGAGCTGACGATAATTAAACCTTCACGAATATACTTTTTCCTCTCAGGATTGAGGTCATAGGGTAATTTTTGCAATGTTATATCCTTAGTTTGTCTTTCAAGAATATCCGTCAAGGATGTACTCTTTCCTTTCATTTCATGCAGTGTCTGTCGCAAGTGTGATATTCTTCTGGATCGTCAGACCTTTGTGTTCTTGGGTTTGCCAGCTACCCCTGGATATTTCTAATACAATCATTATTTTTTGTCTACAGTTCCCAGTCAGAGTAGCTGTCTGGAGCCCAGTGAGTTTGGCCCTCTCAGGAGAAACATCCACCTCCAACTCCTGCTGAAACCACCTACTGCGGCCAAAACAACCACAGGCTGTAAGGGAAAAATGTCTGGCTCACCACACTTTGTTTCAGTCTACTAGGAATAAGTCAGAGAGATTGGTGACAATGTAAAAAAGTGCCACTTTTGTCAAAACACACTGTATTACTTGAAATGGTTATTGGTCCTTTCAAAATAGTTTCCTACCCACTTCAATCTCACGGAACCTCCCCAAGAGAGCATTCAACCCACACAAACCTAGATCACTTGGACACACTGAGGACAACCTCTCCATCTACCTAATGGTAAACATCCTACATTCTCTGGTCACTGTAAGTAAACTGTGATATGATCAGCAGCACATAGGCAACAGCAATATAGCCTCTGTTTGAATCAAACATAACAACTACATGATTGCCATGGAGACAAAACTGCTGTGACAGGCACTGTTTACTGATGCAAACTATCTAATCCATCAGCCTGAGGGGAGCTGACCCTATTCAATGTGAAAACGTGTGTTTGTGTTTGTCTGTGTATGTGCGTGTGTGTGTTTGTGTGTGTGTCTATGTGTTTGAGTGTGTGGGTGTGTGTCTGACAGTGATGTAGCACCGCTGTCCAGTCAAGACCCAACCGGCTGTAGCAGAGGGCTGGGAGAGGATAAGACAGGGAGGGAGTGGGAGACAGTGTGTGTAAAGTATGCCTCTCAGTGTAGGGCCACACAGGACAGACACACACCGGCTGGTGACTTCCTCAGGGGAAAGCTAACAACCAGACAAAGCCTAATTACATAAAGTAGACTATCCCTGTCCCTGATTGGCCTCTTCTATTTGGTGTTATGCTAATCACACGCCGCAGCCGAAAAACAAGACCCAGCCAATGAGCTTAATAGGCATACAGTGCTATGAAAAAGTATTTGCCCCCTTTCTAATTTTCTCTATTTTTGCATATTTGTGATACTGAATGTTATCAGATCTTCAACCAAAACCTAATATTAGATAAAGGGAACATAAGTGAACAAATAACACAACAATTACATATTTATTTCATAAACAAAGTTATGCAACACCCAATTCCCTTGTGTGAAAAAGTAATTGCCCCCTTACACTCAATAACTGGTTGTGCCACCTTTAGCTGCAATGACTCCAACCAAATGCTTCCTGTAGTTGTTGATCAGTCTCTCTCGTCGCTGTGGAGGAATTTTGGCCCACTCTTCCATGCAGAACTGCTTTAACTCAGTGACGTGTGGGTTTTCAAGCATGAACTGCTCGTTTCAAGTCCTGCCACAACATCTCAATTGGGATTAGGTCTGGACTTTGACTAGGCCATTCCAAAACTTCCAATTTGTTGCTTTTTAGCAATTTTCATGTAGACTTGATTGTGTGTTTTGGATCATTGTCTTGCTGCATGACCCAGCTGCACTTCAGCTTCATCTCACAGACGGATGGTCTGACATTCTCCTGTAGTCTGACATGGTTCCAGTAATGCCTGGCGAAAACCAAACACTGCATTCCACAGTAAGAACATCATACCAAAGGTCAAGCATGGTGGTGGTGGTGTGATGGTTTCGGGATGCTTTTCTGCCTCAGGACCTGGACGACTTGCCTTAATTGAAGGAACCATGAATTCTGCTCTGTATCAGAGAATTATACAGGAGAATGTCAGACCATCCGTGGGGGGGGGGTAGAAGGATTACTTTTATCCTATCTCAGGTATTCCTTAAAGAGGTGGGGTTTCAAGTGTCTCCGGAAGGTGGTGAGTGACTCCACTGTCCTGGCGTCATGAGGGAGCTTGTTCCACCATTGGGGTGCCAGAGCAGCGAACAGTTTTGACTGGGCTGAGCGGGAACTGTGCTTCCACAGAGGTAGGGGGACCAGCAGGCCAGAGGTGGATGAACGCAATGCCCTCGTTTGGGTGTAGGGACTGATCAGAGCCTGAAGGTACGGAGGTGCCGTTCCCCTCACAGCTCCGTAGGCAAGCACTGGTCTTGTAGCAGATGCGGGCTTCAACTGGAAGCCAGTGGAGTGTGCGGAGGAGCGGGGTGACGTGAGAGAACTTGGGAAGGTTGAACACCAGACGGGCTGCAGCGTTCTGGATGAGTTGTAGGGGTTTAATGGCACAGGCAGGGAGCCCAGCCAACAGCGAGTTGCAGTAATCCAGACGGGAGATGACAAGTGCCTGGATTAGGACCTGTGCCGCTTCCTGTGTAAGGTAGGGTCGTACTCTGCGAATGTTGTAGAGCATGAACCTACAGGATCGGGTCACCGCTTTGATGTTAGCGGAGAACGACAGGGTGTTGTCCAGGGTCATGCCAAGGTTCTTTGCACTCTGGGAGGAGGACACAACAGAGTTGTCAACCGTGATGGCGAGATCATGGAGCGGGCAGTCCTTCCCCGGGAGGAAGAGCAGCTCTGTCTTGCCGAGGTTCTGCTTGAGGTGGTGATCCGTCATCCACACTGATATGTCTGACAGACATGCAGAGATGCGATTCGCCACCTGGTTATCAGAAGGGGGAAAGGAGAAGATTAATTGTGTGTCGTCTGCGTAGCAATGATAGGAGAGACCATGTGAGGATATGACAGAGCCAAGTGACTTGGTGTATAGAGAGAATAGGAGGAAGCATTTGGTTGGAGTCATTGCAGCTAAAGGTGGCACAACCAGTTATTGAGTGTAAGGGGGCAATTACCTTTTCACACAGGGGAATTGGGTATTGCATAACTTTGTTTATGAAATAAATATGTAATTGTTGTGTAATTTGTTCACTTATGTTCCCTTTATCTAATATTAGGTTTTGGTTGAAGATCTGATAACATTCAGTATCACAAATATGCAAAAGTAGAGAAAATTAGAAAGGGGTAAATACTTTTTCATAGCACTGTAGTTCCTCAAGTTGTCCGCCCTGATAGCCCTTACCTAGAGAGACAGAGAGAGAGAGAGAGAGAGGAGAGAGAGAGAGAGAGAGAGAGAGAGAGAGAGAGAGAGAGAGAGAGAGAGAGAGAGAGAGAGAGAGAGAGAGAGAGAGAGAGAGAGAGAGAGAGAGGACAGCACCGGCTTTCTCATTTACATTCTCAAATTAATATTTTGATGCAGGCGGCTTTAATGCGCGCTCATTTTAATTGCCCCCCTTATTCTTGTTTCTCAGTTCCTACTCTTCATGATATTCCAAACAAATTGACTTTAAGCCATCTTAACATCAAATTGGCGGAACGGTGTGTTCTGCTTGAAACTTGAGTTCTTGACGATAATTTCTGATTAATACCTCTGTGATATTTCCTCTGCATATCAAATGATTTGAATGCAGTTGAATGTAAAACCAAAGACAAATGCACACATGAAAACATACTGTATAAACACACACACACACACACGCACAAAAGACAGATGCACACACGTAGGCACACACATCACACACAGAGAACCCCCCCCCCCCCCACCCAACACACACACACACACACACACACACACACTCAGATACACAGAATGACCAAACATGATTAGAAAGGCTGCAATCATGCTGTAGAGTGCACATACAGATGAGTCAGTCTAATTGACATAATCTAATTTGCCACTATGGGATCATGAGACAAGCACAGAGCATCTCAGCCCCCCAGTCCTGTCAGATATTACAATATCTCCAATGAGATTACAGACTGCATAGTGTGCTATCGAACCCCTCTGCCCATCCATCCACCCCCACCCACTCTCAACACGATCGATTGACACACAGCCACTGTGGGGAAGAGGATTATATCTGATGCTGTATTAACCATCAACCCACCACATCTGATTGGAGGTGACAACTGTGCCATGATTGGTCAGTTATTTCAGACCAGGATGGGCCTATGGTGCCAACAATTCAACGACATTGATACCAATAGTAAATAGCTGTAGCACAAATTGGAGGCACTCAGAGTCTGCAGCTCGGTAAACTAATTGACAGGTCTTCCTGTTTCTAGACGGAGATGCGGAGGGCAGAGTGAAGTTTGCATTGATTCTACCGCCCGCAGGCTGCGGCTCCAGCAGTAAGCAGGTGTAGCCAAAGTATAAATCTCCCCCGGTCTCCCCATCTCTCCTGGAGATTAAACAGAGAAGCCTGTCCTGTCAGCTGTGTTATACACACAAGCACACACACACACACACACACACAAACACGTGCAGGCACGCTGTACACGCACACTGATCCACACACACACACACACACACACAGCCACCTGAGTAATGTTTGCCTGAGCCAATTAAAATGGGTTGGAATAACCTGGCCAACCTGTTGATGGAGAGGACCCGTCAGCTGGAGAAATTAAAGCAGAGTCGTTCAGCATCATTAGTGCACACAAGTGTAGGTGAGGAGGATACCCAGAGGGAGGAAGAGGGGGGGATAGTGTGTGTGTGTGTTGATCCATCCTACTTTATAAACAAACTGCCCCAAAGTATAGACTGTATAGACTGCCTGTGGATTTGGAAATATAATTAAATAATCATCTAGTGTGATTATAGAGAGCTTTCTAAAATTGGTATTGTATGTTGTGATATTAAAAGCAGTGGGAAATCATTTACATCTATATAATATTAAGTCATAGAGTATTTTCCAACAAACCAAACATTTTGTAAAGAGAGAAAAGTCTTTACACACCGTGTACATAGCAATGAATTAACAATCCACCAATAATTGGTTCGTTTAAAAACTCAGCAGGTGCACTCACCTTTAATTTCATGCACTCACCTGTAATTTCACAGCAAATTGCAAAGGTCAAAAATGCTTTAATCTCTTTCTAACATTTGTTGAACTTCAAATCCTTAACTCATCCAACAACCTTTAAACACCAGAACAAAACTTTGTCACTCCACCTTTCCAAACTCTCCTTCACTCACTCTGAGAACTCAATAAATTTCTTAAACTCCACCATTTCTCTCTCTCTCTCCTCACGTTCTCTGTGCGTTGTAGTTCCAGGACTGCCATGGGCTCTTGGCACAATTATCCTGTTTCCCCCTCTCTCTGAAGTGTGGCCCAGACTGTAACGGTGGTTTAAAAGTTCCCCTGAACCCTCCGGCAGGATACACCAACACACAGCATTCATTTCACACCTTTTATTTATTAATTCCCCTTTCCTCTCCACACAGGGGGACAGAGAGGCAAACCACTATGCAGTATCCACTCTCTAACCATGCTCTGTCTGGGGCTCCCTGGCTCTGTCACACCTTTACCGCCCAATTACCAATGGATCCCTTGGATACCTGAGCAGGGGACCAATGAATAACCTGTATGCACAGACACACTAGTGGTGGAGTGTGAAGAAGAATGATTATAACTGGTTCAGGAGGGAGAATGTGTGTGCTAGGCCTATTAGTCAGTGAGGGCCCTTAACTGTTGAAACTGTGTGGTGGTCACCACAGTAACAAAAAAATACTTCTGCTGTGTTAATGGGTAGGGAGGGTTCGAGAATACTGTGAATAGGAACTGTGAGCTCCATTGTCAGTGTTGTTTCATTGGGCAAAGGCCTATATTGTATATCAGGGAATTTAACAGAACATAAACTAAGAAAGGAGACACAAATACTATAACGATGACGCTGTGAGTCGAGAAGCAGGTGCAGGTGAAACGTTTAATAAAACAACAAACATGAAATGAGACAGTGTAACAGTGGCGATAAAGCATGAACAAAACAAGAAACACCAGTAGCGTACAGACATGAAACACAAACAGAGTCAATAACGCCTGGGGAAGGAACCAAAGGGAGTGACAGAAATAGGGGAGGTAATCAGGAAGGTGATGGAGTCCAGGTGAGTCCCATAATTAAGCACAAGTGCGCGTAACTATGGTGGCAGGTGTGCATAATGATGAGTGAACTGGTGACAACAATCGCCAGAGAGGGGGAGCGGGAGTAGACGTGACAAATACAAAGTATTCCAGTCAATACTCCACATAGAAAGTAGGTCTACACTGAGAATAAGGAGAGATAATGGATATACCATGGTTGTGGATATAAATGGAATATATATTAGACTAAGTAGAGGCAAGAACAGACTGATTGGTGGATGTATGATGGGGGAAACACTAACACTTTGTGAGTATTCCATTGCAGTCTGCATGGTGAAATATTTCAAGCCGACCACTGGGACACGCAGTGACCAATAGTGAGCCAAGGATATAAATAGAACAAAAAGTGAAAGAACCAAAAAGCTGCTCCTTAATGCGACCATGAGCTTAAAGGCTTGAGGGAGTGACAGCTGGTGATTAAAGTGCCAAACTGATTACTACACCCGCGGACCATGTCACAGACCACGTCATCGACTCAAATAGCCATGGCGACGTCCTAATCTGGGTCACTGTGTCTTCGGCGTGACACGTATGGTACGTCAGACGACTCGGACAAGACTGATCGGTTTACATAAACTCTGGGTCCGGACCCAGTAGATGGGATGAGTCGTGGAAGTGAATGATAGACATAAGATTGAGATATAAAGTTGTAGGCCTTGGTAAGTCAACCCCTGATCTTTGACCCTAACTTTTTCTCTCTACGATAGAGTACAGTACAATCCCTTTTAATCCCCCTGCTTCGTCATACATTTTGCTACCAGTTTGTCATTATCTTGACTGTGTAATCCCTTAGCGAGGGGCTTGTTGATGCGCTCATGTTCAGTACAGTTGGGTTTCATTTGTTTGTTTTAATCCAAGGATGGGTAGAGGGTTAGTCTGTGGTGGTGAGGTTTAATGGAAATGAATCCTTCCCCCTGTCCTATCAACTATGTCCTCACAGTGGAGCTAGAAGATATATTTGCATGTCTTAGAACAGTGTAGTTGTCACAGTAGGGACTGGCAACATAGTGAGACCATGACGAGCATCGTCAGCTGAAGATGAGCTTCCAGTGGATCGCTGTCAATCCCTGAGGTGATGACGCAACATACTCCATACGATCTCAATCAGCCAGCTTAATCTGCAAACACACTTGTCTGACTGATTTTTTACTAGCTCACTTGATACCTCTTTCTGCTAGCTCTAGACTGGCTCACTGGTTGGCTCTTTCTGCTAGCTCTAGACTGGCTCACTGGTTGTCTCTTTCTGCTAGCTCTACGGTAGCTCATTCTGTAATCAGTACCTATTCCTACCAGCTCTCGGCTAGCTCACTAGGTACTTCTTTCTACTAGCTTTTGGCTAGCTCACTCAGCTAGCTACTTTTTCTAGCACACCCCACTAGCTAGTTTCCTCTGCTCCGTCTGATGTCCATGCAGGTCTGTGGACCCCAGCTGAGTCTCCAGAAATGAGCTGTACTGGAGGCTGGAGTAGTGCATAGGAACCTGTTGGGGCCTGTAGGCTGTATTTGCTCCAGTGCCAGCAGCAGCAGAAGCAGAGCAGTGCAGCCAGGTCTGCCATCATCCAGCGCAAGGAGAAACCTGTTCTGACAGGCGGTCTTCTCCCACAGCGCACAGTCAGAGACTAGCTGTGGAGCTAATCTCATACTATCACTCTACACTACTATACATACTATCACTCTACACTACTATACATACTATCACTCTACACTACTATACATACGATCACTCTACACTACTATACATACTATCACTCTACACTACTATACATACTATCACTCTACACTACTATACATACTATCACTCTACACTACTATACATACTATCACTCTATACTACTATACATACTATCACTCTACACTACTATACATACTATCACTCTACACTACTATACATACTATCACTCTACACTACTATACATACTATCACTCTACACTACTATACCTCTTACATACTGTTATCACCTACAGTATAGTAGAGACAATGCCTACCTGTTGTACCCCTGCACCTAATATAGGAAGCACTGTATAAGACTTGGATAATGTTTCGATGAACATCATGAGCTACTATATGTGGCATTTTTACAAAACGTGGAACGCCGCATCTATATTATCTCATACATGGAGAAACAGTATGCTTTTAGAACATACATGTTTGCTGCCACAGATTTTCCTCTTGGAATGTATGCAAGATTTGCTCATGAGACGAGTGAAGCAGGTGGCAACTCCCATTTAATAGATGGTCCCTGGGCAGTAACACATTCAATAATAAGACAAAGCACTCCGAACTGTGAAATCTAAATTCATGCATTAATTGCTGTATATGCTAGACTAGACACCTCAAGCTAAATCTTCCTAATCGCTGAGACCTAGCAAAGAAAACATTGTGTAGAATGTCTGCCTCTAAGAATAATATGCCATTTAGCAGACGCTTTTATCCAAAGTGACTTACAGTCCTGCGTGCATACATTTTTGTGTATGGGTGGTCCCGGGGATCGAACCCACTACCCTGGCGTTACAAGCGCCGTGCTCTACCAGCTGAGCTACAGAGGACCACAACTACTGTACATTCCATTAGAAAATGCAGTAGGTAGAATAATGGGAGCTATACATATCTACTGCATCTCATAACTGGTGTTTGTTTAATGGTGGGAAAAGCATCACATTTTAATGACACTGTATGTGTGAAAGATACAGTATGCCCATCCGCCAGCACACACAAGACAGCACATGAAAAAGATGCTTCACAGCCTATAATGATGATACATTTTTGTGTCTTGAGAGAACGATGGAAACCTTATTGGGTCAACATCAGATCCGTGACATTGAAAGTGAGGGTTGGGACTGGGTCTCCAGGGAAAGTGACTTGTCACCTGGGGCTCTGTCGCTATGGAGATATACAGTAGATTATATCTTCCACACTGTATGTCACCCATAACAGTGCCTGTGGGATGAGGGGGAAGTATGCGGGGATGAGGCGGGTGTGAACAGGTGGGGTTGGCCCTTCACTCTGCTTGTAGGTATTATATGACAGTCAGAGTACATTTTTACATTTTAGTCATTTAGCAGATGCTCTTATCCAGAGCGACTTACAGTTAGTGAGTACATACATTATTTTTTTATTTTTCATACTGGCCCCCCGTGGGAATCGAACCCACAACCCTGGCGTTAAAAACGCCATTCTCTACCAACTGAGCTACATCCCTGTAGAGGCGTAATTTGCCTAGCCCTTCATTTAACCTGACGAAAAGGTCCTCCCACCTCATTTACCCCTCCCTACTGGCACCTTCACCTCCAAACACTCCCCCTGAGACCAGATGCACTCTGGGACATAATTGCAGAGTGGAAAGAAAAGTGTGCTCTCTGTATAGGTGGGAGGGCGGTGGATAGAATGGCAATAATGTTACGGCGCTTCCCAGTTCAACGCCTTTAATTTTAAAAAAATCTCTGGATAACAGAAAAGGGAGCGAATGAAGGGACTTCAAGGTCGACTTGACACTCGGAACCATGGCGCCAGTGTGTGTCTGTATTCCCGTATGGTTTTATTCACTGTGACAGTATCTATACAGACTGGCACTCTCTAAAGATGCCTTTAGAATCTTAGGCCTCTCTTTGTCTCATAGTTTTTTCTCCTACTCACATCATAATAATTCACCCTGGCTAGCAGAACTTCTTATCCATCAGAGGGAAGGGATCGAGGGGATCCATGGACCCCCAACAGGTCTCTAAAAGGTTTCCACTCTGATCCCACCTCTGTGGAAGAGGTAGGAAGAGGACTCTTAAATAATAAATACCCTCAACTTCATCACCTGGGGGCATCGATCGCCTTCCATCGAGCTTCCACATGGCCTCCTCTATGCTCCATGCTGCTTTTACGACGATTGAAGTGCTTGTGTTTTTTTTTCTCAATAAACGCCTCTGGTTTAAATGGTACCAGGGTGTGCTGTGCGCAAAAGTTCAAGGGGTATTTGGTATTTATTAGGATCCCCATTAGCCGCAGCAAAAGCATCAGCTACTCTTCCTGGGGTCCACATAGGGGCCAAGGGGTAGGCCCATGTCGCCTGCTCTTGCTCCATTTGCATTCTGGGAAGGCTCTCAGCCAAACTGGTGACTGGGTGCTCTTTAATTGCATCTCATGGGAGGAGAGAAAAAAAGAAAAAAGAGGAGGAGGGGTGTACAGACTACCGAGGGGGGATGAAACGAGGGAAATAAAAACATATTTTGAGAAAGAACACAACAGCGATAAGATAAAGGGCAAGAGGAAATTGCAAAGCATCCTGCAGAGGGGAGCGAGGAGAGAGTGGGGTGTTGGGGAGAGAGAACTGCCAAAACACTGCCTGTGGACAATCCCATTACTGGCCATAAGACATCCATTGTTAAAGGATAGAACAACTATTGGAGGACAATATTGTGCTCCACAGGGAAAAGAGATGCTGTGACTGCTAATGTTATGTTCTTTTCGACAGTACTGTTATGACCACTATGTCGTCCTCAGCATCTGGCTGCGTTGGGTTTGCTCTGCATGATACAGTGTGTGCTTAAGTTAGTGACCCACATATTCTAAAACCGTGGTAATGACATCGCTCACAGTGGATGAACATCCTTTTAAGCCCTTATTAAGGCTTGGGGGTGGTTCGCCTCGCATTTGAGAGCATGAACAGAAAGTGATACTGTAAGCATTTGTTTTAATGAGATACAGGAATGACTTGCATCATTTTCTGATCAATCCACAACAATAAAGCTCAGGGTTGGAAGTGGAGGCTGCAAAAGAAACCTTACTTTTTCAAAAAATAAATGAGAGTCATGGTGCAGAAAACAAAGAAAGTACATCATCAAAACTCATCGAGTGGACGCCTATTGGTGTGAAAGACATTGACAAGTTACTGTACACAGTAGGGCTATGTGTGACAATCTAGAAAACTGGGACTTAATCTTGGTTAGCATTTCCATCACCGTTTTTTGTCTCAATAAGCAGAGACACAAAGGAAGGATTTACTCATGGGTTTATGTGGCAGTGTCGGCCTGAAGGAGCGGTCTGTTAATGAGCAGTTTACAGAGAACTTTCAGCCGACCGTTCCAGGAGCTTGCCGCCTAATCCTATTCCTTACAGCAGCCTGAGATCTCGAAGGGTGTTTGAAAGTCAGCCCATGTTTTCTTTCTTTCATTTATTCTTCTGTCTTTGGTGACGATGGGGGGGACGAGAGGTGAAAGAAGGCCAAGGTTTCCAAGGACACATAATGGGCAGACGGGGTTGACATGAAACATATTCTCCTCTCTTTAGCTGCTGCTTCCCAGCCCAGGACAAAGGCAAAGAAACAGCCCCGGAGTCGAAGAGCCCGAGCCTTGCTTGTTGTTCACAATGTAGTGGTACTGAATTGATACCTTTCTTTTGAAATTGGAGGGTTTGTAGCCTTGTTTGTTTGGCTGAATAAAGAGAACAATCTACTTGTCCTCTGAAATTTGGTTTGAGTGATTTGGACGCTGAATGATAAGGTATTAGGAGTCTGGGGGAGCGAGGGACCACAACAAGAGTAGGCTATAAACTACTGTCTTAGGGAATCACTGCCTGGGTTAATTCAAGTGAATGCTAAAGGCTGTATTCAATAAACTTGAAAGAGTTAACTCATACACCTTAACGTGCTACTAGGTACATAGAGCTAAAAGTATACTAGTAAAAATAAGAAAAACTCCAGCACACCGGTAATCTTGATGCTTCCCGAAAAAATATGGATCTGTTTTTGTTCTTTTTAACTGTATTCAATAAACTAAAAGGAAAATAATAACACTGTCTGACCCAAACTCGGTCCAGCCTTACGGTCCATCCCCCCATCCCCACCCCATCCCCATCCCCCGCCCCATCCCCCCCCCGAACCTCCCCGACCTTTCTTTCTTTGCTTTGCTAATGTGTTTGTTATGCACTGTTCTTTGCTATGTTTCTTCCGGTGCTAATCTTTGCTTTGCTATATCCTTAGACGTACAGTATGTGTGTGGGATTGAAAGTTGATCCAGTACATCACTTTCACCTCCTGTTCTACCTTTTACATCCTACTCTAGCTCAAGTTCTAGCTCTGTTCAAAGACAGGGAACACCTGCCGTTTGATGCTGGCTTCGAATCAGCTTCACAGATAATTTGCACGCTCGAAGAAGAATGTCACAAGTTTATTTTTAGTCTAAACACTCCCTATCATAAAACTAGGGCACCAGCAAGAGCTCCAGAGCCAAACACTCAAAATTATTAAATGTGCTTAAGTGTTTTCTCTGGCAATTCTCTAAATATTAACAAGTGTCCCTGCATGACTTTATCTTACCCTCCCTACTGAGAAAGTTTCTCTCCATATCTCTACATATACCAGTCTTTTTCTAGCCGCAAGCCTTGGATGTTATGACACTCCTGAAGCCTTCCCATCATCCCTTACTCGGCGATCTGCTTCTTCTCTCAGAAGGCAGTGACGGTTGCTGCACATGTCCTTGCCCTTGCCGACTCCCCTGTCCATCAGTTCTCCCCCTGTAATGATGCGTGTTGGCTGAGGCACAACTCTCAAGCTCCGATTCAGACTCCAGAAATCTTCTGTGTGCTTAACTACCTGGACAGCTAAATGAGCACTTCAAGCTAACCTAAGATAATCACTGCACAAGGTGTGGGTGCGCAATGTGCGTGTGCATGCGTGTGTGTGTGTGTGTGCGTGTGCGTGAGAGAGAGAGAGAGAGAGAGAGAGAGAGAGAGAGAGAGAGAGAGAGAGAGAGAGAGAGAGAGAGAGAGAGAGAGAGAGAGAGAGAGAGAGTGTATGTGAGAGAAATAATACATCAAGCAGAGAACTGAGTGCCAGAGATGAACAGAAAGCTACAGTATCAGAGTGAGTGAGGCCCTGGAGGGTGTGTGTGCAAGACCATACAAGACAATACCCAATACTGTGTTCTGAACTTCCAAGTGACCCTTGGAAGCCTTCAATCTATTGAGTCAGTCTTTCCAAGCCACTAGAGCAAAATTTCAATTCACATGCTGGTCATATATTATTATAATGTAACTTCTCCTAAGAAATGTCAAACTACATAGGTGGGGGATTGTGGCTGCGATCAATACATTGCACACATTTGTTTTACTATCCTTGTGGGGACCAAACAATTGATTTCCATTCAAAATCCTATTTTCCCTAACCCCTAACCCTAACCCTTAATAATTACTGCAGTGAGGGTCACACAGAGTGTTTCTTGGTAGTCAAACAAATCTACTTTGAAATAAAAGTATACACCTTACACACATGGTTATGGGCTTAAAAAAAGAAGACACCTGTACCATGTCAGATGTACTGTAGAGTTTGCATCCCGATATTACACTTTATATACATCACAGAGGACTGAAATATAACAAAACCGTTTGACGTAGAAACACCGGATTTTCTGATTTTTTTATGTTTATTCATTATGAAATTATGAAATATATGAATAACATTCCACCTATGATGCCACTAGAGGGCGCTTTGGTTATTCGACTGCAGGAAAGGGCTACCCTAAACCTAACCCCTAAGCCTAAAATAGCCTTTTTCCTTGTGGGGACCAGCGAAATGCCCCCACTTGTCTGAATTTTCCTTGTTTTACTATCCCTTTGAGGACTTCTGGTACCCACAAGGACAGTAAAACTAAAAACACACACACAAGCTAATCTGCCAGTGTGACACATTATGTCTCTCCTTCACCAGTCAAAGGCATTACTGAAGAATAACATTTCTCATACCACATTAAAGATTAAATCAACCTTCCATACTATCATAGGGATTTCAATTACATAACAGATCCAGTTTCAATGTGTCATGATTGAGTATGTCGACATCAGTCCTCGATTGTACTTGGCATATCAACAGCACTCATTTCATTTCTCTAAGCATCCAGCCATGACACATTTAGAAGACTTGTTGTCCAATTAGCCTTGTCTGTGTGAATGACTGTGAATGACAGCCTTCCCTTCACAAAGCTGAGTGAATAGATGTCTGTCAAATATAACAATACTAACAAATAATCATCTGAGGCTCAGAGACCAAATGAAACGTGACTTGAATGTGATCACCAATAAAGATGGTTGGCTGTCGATCTAGAATAAGATCTGATAGCATTTTTTTTTTTTATGGTCTAAGTTGTTTTCAGATGGTCATACCATGGATACTTTTGCTATTTGATTTTGAATTTTATGACCCCTTTAGGTATATAAAACAATGTAAAAATGATTTAATAAAATATTGAATTTGGCCTTTACTACTATAGCCCATAGAAACACATTGAATAACACATTCATAAATGGCAGAAAAGACAGTCAAAAAATGTATCATACGGAATAAGGTTTTGGTCCTATATCTAGGAGATATACGAAAGCTCATTTAATATTATTTTTTATTTTTGTACACATATTTAACCCCTTATTTTTGTTGTCACAAAACTACCATCATACTTCCATTAATTTGTATGGGTTACCTTCAGACGAGTTCCGTGACACTTGTAAAACAGATAACACCATTGTGTTTGTGAGAGTCTCATCTTTCCATAGTGGTCATATTTTTTTTGTAGGCCAAACCATTCAGACGCTACAGACGTTTTCATGAGAAGACCGATTTTTGGAATGTCTCCTGGTCTGACAAATAGAGCTGTAGCTCTTCCACTTTCCACCGCAGATGCGGAATGGCAACATAGGCTGATGCGGTGGATTGAGATGCAGCCCATGTAAAAAAACAGATACACTATATATACAAAAGTATGTGGACAGCCCTTCAAATTAGTGGATTTGTCAATTTCAGCCACACCCATTGCTGACAGGAGTATAAAATCGTTCGTCGGGAGCTTCATGAAATGGGTTTCCATGGCCGAGCAGCTGCACAGAAGCCTAAGATCACCATGCACAATGCCAAGCTGGAGTGGTGTAAAGCTCGCCGCCATTGGACTTTGGAGCAGTGGAAATGCATTCTCTGGACTGATGAATCCCGCTTCACCATCTGGCAGCCCGACGGACGAATCTGGGTTTGGCGGATGCCAGGAGAACGCTACCTGCCCCAATGCATAGTGCCAACTGTAAAGTTTGGTGGAGAAGGAATAATGGTCTGTTTTTCATGGTTCGGGCTAGGCCCCTTAGTTCCAGTGAAGGGAAAACTTAACGCTACAGCATACAATGACATTCTAGACCAGGGGTGTCAAACGTCCGGAAACGGGTTTAATCCGGCCCGCGAGATGATTTTGTAAAGTATAAAAATGAGCTGCAATTTTTCAATAAAATAAACTGCTGTTCCAATTGTGTCCACTGGATGGCGCAATAGCAATTGTGTTAAGCAAGCAAACTGTTTATACCGGGGCAGAGCAAATAGGTCAAGCAAGTGCAGCCAGTCCGGATGAGCTACTTTGTTTTGCCCGCGATATTTATTACGGCTTCTACTTTTAACATTATGTGCTTTGGCACCCTCATTGCCCCAATATGTCTCTGTCAAAAAAGAGAAAAGTGGACGCAGAGTGCAGAGTGTTCCAAGAAAAATTGTCATCCTTCTATTTATTCACGGAATTGAATGGGAAAGCTGTATGTTTGGTGTGTTCACAGCATGTTGCAGTGCTGAAAGAATATAACCTTCGTCGCCACTATGTGAGTCTTCATGCCGACAAATATGACAACTTTCAAGGACAGCGGAGAAGAGAGAAGGTGAATGAACTGTTGGCGGGTCTGAAGAAACAGCAGTCTGTGTTTACTCACAGCCGAGACATCAGTGACGCTGCAGTGAAAGCTAGCTACCTCATTGCTAATGAAATCGCAGTGGCTTCAAAACCATTTAGTGAGGGTGAATTTGTAAAAACATGCATGATGAAGGCAGCGGAGATTGTGTGCCCTGAAAAGCACCAGGCTTTTGAAAATATCAGCCTGACAAGAAACACAGTTGCAGACAGGATTTCCGATCTTTCAGTGGATTTAGACAGCCAGTTGAAGCAAAAAGTAAAGTTATTTATTGCGTTTTCGGTTGCAATTGATGAAAGCACGGACATTACAGATGTTGCACAACTGGCCATTTTCATCCGCAGAGTTGATGACACATTGACCGTCACCGAGGAGTTCGTGGAGTTGGTGCCGATGACAGATACAACGACAGCAGCTGATATTTTCACTGCACTCGTCAGCGCGCTGGACAGGGTCGGAGTGGACTGGTCCCGCGCTGTCAGCCTGGCTACAGATGGTGCGGGAAAAAAGCAGGATCGGGAAAAAAGCAGGCGTTGTGACAAAGTTCAGAGAGAAAGTGCAATCTGCAAATGGAGGACGTGATTTTTGGACTTTTCACTGTATTTTGCACCAGGAGGCTTTGTGTTGCAAGTCATTAAAGATGGATAACGTCATGAAGGTAGTTATTATTTTTATTATATTATTATTATATTATTATATTATATTATTATTATATTATTATTATTATATTATCCAAACTGTTAATTTCATCCGATCCAGAAGCCTGAATCAACGTCAGTTTGACAGCCTTCTCAGAGAGAAAGACTACATCTATGGCCTGCCATACCACACTGAGGTAAGATGGTTAAGTCGAGGTGCTGTGCTGAGGCGTTTCTTTGATTTACGAGAAGAAATTGAACAGTTCATGGAAGAAAAGGGCAAACCAGTGTTAGAATTTCATTCCGCAGAATGGATGCAGGACCTTGCATTTATGGTGGATGTTACAGAGCACCTGAATAACTTGATCAAACAGCTGCAAGGGTGCAACAAAGTTGCCACGCAGTATTATGACAGCATACGTTCTTTCAAGTTGAAGCTGTCATTGTGGGAGACGCAACTTGCCGGTGGTGATGCAGCTCACTTCCCCTGTCTGAAAAATGTGTGCGCGACCCAACATGTGGCAGACATGAAGCGGTTCAAAGATAAAATATTGGCACTGTTAAGGGAGTTTGAGCAACGCTTTCAGATTTTTGGTGAACTGGAGAAAGACTTCAACGTTTTTTGTTCGCCATTAACCGTGAATCCCTCTGATCTGCCCGTCAGCATCCAACTTGAAATAATATACTTGCAGTGTGACTCAGATTTGAAGGGCAAATTTGCCGCAGCTGGCTTGGACACATTTTATCAGAATCTCTTGCCAGGTTACCCCAACTTGACAGCCCTCGCTGCAAAACTGTTGTGCATGTTTGGAACCACATATCTTTGTGAGCAAGTTCTCTGTAATGAGCATAAATAAAACAAAGCTGCGCTCAAGGCTCACGCACAAGCACTTGAATCACATCCTGAAGTTGGCTGCCACTCAGGATGTGACGCCTGATATTGATGCGCTGGTGAAAGCTAAAAGATGCCAGGTATCAGGAGTCAAATAAACTATGCAACCCCACTTAAAGTGCTGCATGAGACACCCTGATATAGTTCTGTGATCTGTGATATACTTCTGTGAATCACTGAGGCATTGTGTGTTTGTGTGTTGTTTGTCCTCAGAATTTCAAATAGCTTGAGGTGTTTTATGATTAATAGTGATGTTGTGCTTTTGGACACACTGTCCTCAGGCTCCAGCTTTATGTTTATATGTTTTTATGTTGATGTGCTATTGTTTTTAATTGATTTATTTTATTTGTATATTTAACCTATTCTTGACTCTGTGGTTCTTGCACTTGTTTGGGGAACAGGATTTCATTATTTGTATCTACATTTCTGCCTGAGAAATGACACCCTGATATAGTTCTGTGATCTGTGAAACAGTTCTGTGAATCACTGAGGCATTGTGTGTTTGTGTGTTCTTTTTCTTTAGAATTTTCAAATAAACTTGAGGTGTTTTATAATTAATAGTGATGTTGTGCTTGTACTATTTTGGACACACTGTCCTCAGGCTCCAGCTTTATGTTTTATGTTGATAGTATTAAAACAAAGAAAACAATCTGAAGTTGTTGTTTTTAAGTTATATATACCATGATTTTACCGGTCCGGCCCACTTGGGAATAGATTTTCCTCCATGTGGCCCCTGAGCTAAAATGAGTTTGACACCCCTGTTCTAGACGATTCTGTGCTTCCAACTTTGTGGCAACAGTTTGGGGAAGGCCCTTTCCTGTTTCAGCATGACAATGCCCCTGTGCACAAAGGGAGATCCATACAGAAATGGTTTGTAAAGATCGGTGTGGAAGAACTTGACTGGCCTGCACAGAGCCCTGACCTCAACTCCATCGAACACCTTTGGGATGAATTGCAATGCCGACTGCAAGCCAGGCCTAATCGCCCAACACCAGTGCCCGACATCACTAATGCTCTTGTAGCTGAATGGAAGCAAGTCCCCGCAGAAATGTTCCAACATCTAGTGGAAAGCCTTCCCATAAGAGTCAATGGATAATAATCATAAAATCAAAAATGTTGAGTGGTATGACTTGTTCTCACCCTGTTCCTGTCATAGGCCACTTTGTGTAAAGTGATTCCTACTTATAATTCTGAAAGTTATAGCAAATATGTGTGGGTCTTGGGAAAATGTTAATGTGGAATTATATTGATGAAATGCTTTTAAAAAGTTGCAAATGAGGTGTAGTTGGTCAGAACAAATCAATGTACTGTAAACTCCCACGTGAAGTGCACTCCCACACACAAACACAAGAGCCTTCAACACTTACTCTGGAGTTCTACTGTGCCATTACACGCCCACCACTTTGTGAAAAATGTGAGAATGAACTTGCATTTAATATTTAGAAGTAAATGCCTCAGTATTCTCTCTCTGTAGTTGTCCAGCAGTACAACAACCTTTTCATGAAAAAGAGGGAAAGCATGATGTCTTAAGCCATGACTCATAAAGAGAACAAATTGGAGGATGGAGAGAAAGAGGATGGAGAGAGAAGAGAGGTTTTCTACGCTCTTGTTCAGGGGCTTTGACTGAGTCTGGAGTGGGAGAGAGCAGGAGGGATGTTCCAGTGACTTTCAACATATTTATAACATGCTTGTGACAAGTAGGCTAACCGCGGATCCAATCTCACCCCATCTCTGTTTACTGATGGGATTAAATTAAAGAACACTGCATCCAATTTCACACCTGGCTTCCTCCAACACAGCACTCCTCCAGCACAGTGTGACAGTCACCCACAGCACAACCTCTCGCCTCTCTTCCCTTCCTTTCCCACATGTTCCTCAGTATTAGCAAATGGGGCGTGGAGAGAGAAAACCATGTCAGATTTCCAACGGAATGGAAATTCATTTGCTTAGTGGGATTAGTGATATCGGTTGAAGTAGTAAGCCGATCTCTTTTCCCAGAGACTTGAAAGAATAGAGCTAATTTTGTAAAATGCTGCAAGAGACACATTTACTGATTACTGAGTTCCACAGTTATCTTCTCTATGTATATTTGGCTGATCCATATAGGGGGATATTTATTTCACAGAGGCTAATTACGTTACTCAGATAAAGGCAGCAATTAACTGATAAACACCAGTAGGAGTTTGGTGACCTCTAACCTCTAATAGCAGCTGTCTGTGTTATTTCTACATTTCACTGCATAATGGTACAGTAAGTGGTACTGTGTAATTAGGTAGAGCAAAAATGTCAATACTATTTAGAAGATGTAAGATCTTCCCATGTGTTAGGTCTACACAGCTGCTTTAAATAGAATGTACAGGTAATTCTTTAAAGGATCTTTCAGGTAGCTACCATAAGGGTTCTTTAACAGAATGATCATAATCACAACCCATACACAGTTGTTTACTTACAGATGTAAGATCTTAATTTGAGCCAGTTTGCTACTGCAGGAAAATAATCCTGCAGCAAAAGGAAATATGAATTATTATGTGGATTATAATGAATGGACATTTTAGTAGGGGTTGATATATTTTTCGTAAAATCAAGTCTGAAATTTCAAAGTGGAAATTACAAACTTTAGAAGCCTTTTTAAACATATACACTACAATACACTACAAGTTTTAAATGTCCTGCATTGCAAGAAAGTAATCCAGGCTGATCAAATTAAGATCCTACATCTGTAGGGATATGAAATACCACCAGATATCATGCAAAGGTTGGATAAGGTCCCTTTTGTAGGTCTTAATTCTAATACATGGGGAAGAGAGAAGGCTGAGTGATCACACCATTTGCATAATGTATGACATTTACATGAATACTACAGTACATTCACATTTACATGCATTTTCTATTTGGAAGACACATTATCAAATTACTACCACATGATGAGAGAGAAAGAAGAAATGCCATCAAACCTCTGAGAGAAAGGTTAGCATTGTCTCACATAATGGCCTCAATACTCCACAATCCCAGTAGACCGGATGAGGAGGAATTTGGGTATGTCAGACAGACAAAGGCCCATCAACCCAATCCTCATTAAAAGATGATCCCACTTTATCACAGGATATCCTGTCGCTCAGCTGTGTGTGTGTGTGTGTCAGTGTGTGTGTGTTTGTATGCGTGTCATTAGGGACCCGAGGAACCTTCTGGTACCATGTCCGATTAATGCCCACACCATGACAACGTGGTGTAAAGGCTGCTGGGACAGGTCACAGTCTGATGGACCCGGAAGGAACCATTTTGACAGGTGAGTTCATACACACCGACAGGTGGGAAATGCACATACCATTCATTGCTAGTCAGGAAGCCTATACCAGGCCTTTTCCAACTACAGTACAACCATATGCAACACAACAAAGATGATTAAATAATGGTAGCCATGGGGATCCGCAACCTGCATGCCTCTAAAATGTTGATGAGCGACAAATACCTTCCACAATGAGAGCGTTCTCTTCTAAGAGCGATTAGCATTAATGACAACTCTTTGACCTAGAGGTCGACTAAGGCCCACAGACAATTGTGTGTCCATGACTGCAGACCATTTGTGTGTACCTGACTGTTTTTGACAAAGACTGAAAGACCTTCGCGAGCAGCTCCCCAGTAACCTGTGGGGGCCTATAGGGCCTTTTAGCCTGGGGCCACAAAACGCCACTCACCGAACATGTTCCCAATGTGGCCATTCCTGGTCAGGGGCCGTAGCTCGTTCTTGCCCCAGGCAAAGCTCTTGTAGTTGTCCCAGGCAAACTTCATCATCTGAAACACAAAAACAGGTGATGGGGTTAAGAACACAGGTCAGTCACTAAACTGATGGCAAACCACCTGATTCACAACAACAGCCTTAATTAAACTGGAATGGAGTGGCCTGCAGCAATGTCAATGATAAATTATTGATTTGCTGTGGATTAAAGACAAGCATGCAATTATCACACATAAACCACACAGCTAAACAATGCCATTGACAATCCCCAAAACTACCCCTGTTAAATCAAATTAAAAACAAGGTGCATCGCCATTCTCTTTCCAAAAACCTTCCAAGATCTCCTCAATTGGAATTAAAAATAATCACGTTTTTTCCCACTGACTGATATGGTCAAAGTAATTTAATTGTGTTATGCCAACAACAAAAGTAACCACGTTTTCTGCATTTCAGGCAGTGTAAAATGAAGGGGTTTAGGGTAGAATGGTATCTACAGAACATAAAATGGGGATTTAATCATTATGGCTGGAAGAGCCCATGCTTGAATGATCCATCGCTGCCTACAGCGACACGCTTATAATTAGCTCGGTAGAATCTGAGGGGAAGTTAGTTGACGTTCATCAAATGAATGCATAAATTCATGACTAGGCAGTCACTGACAGCAGCCGAGGCAATGTTTCAGGCAATGTACTTGTTTTCTCTTCTCTAGGAGGCGAATTTATTTGTTAATATGTACATTTTTGTTTTGATGTTTAGTAAAGGCTATGCAAGCTATGCTCTGTGTGGCTGTGGCTGAGTTTGTAACTCTACTGGAATTTCTGGAAACTATGATGCAGACCTCCAGTACAACCTGGATGTCTGTCATAGCTTTTTTTCTGCAGTGAAATATAGTGTACTATCAATGCAGATAAGAATATTAATGGCATATGATCTTCTGAATATTAATCAATCATAAAAACACAAAAGGAACACTTAAGCCCACTGATATAAATGTAAATATTGAAACAAAAGTATAATTCCTACTTCCTGTAAATCTCCAACCAAGGAGATTAGCTAACCACCACACCACCCCAGACTGTCAGAATTTGATATGTTTGACTGACACACCAGGAATAGGTTTTTCTCAGAGGCGGAGTAGTAATATGATGTGATTTATATCATTAATACTGCATGAGCCTGTGGTGGTCTCCAGAGGTTAATTGAGAGCAGGCGAGCAGCATCCATCTAAGCCCATGACACACATGCAACATATGCTGAACAAAATTATACACGCAACATGTAAAGTGTTGGTCCCATGTTTCATGAGCTGAAATAAAAGACCCCAGAAATGTTCGATACACACAAAAAGCTTATTTCTCTAAAATGTTGTGCAATTTGTTTACATCCCTGTTAGTGAGCATTTCTCCTTTGCCAAGATAATCCATCCACCTGAAAGGTGTGGCATATCATGAAAGCTGATCATTACACAGGTGCACCTTGTGCTGGGGACAATAAAAAGCCACTGTAAAATATGCAGTTTTGTCACACAACACAATGCCAAAGATGTCAAGTTTTGAGGGAGCATGCAATAAGCATGCTGACTGGAGGAATGTCCACCAGAGCTGTTGTCAGAGAATTTAATGTTAATTTCTCTACCATAAGCCGACTCCAACGTCGAGAATTTGGCAGTACGTCCAACCGTCCTCACAACCGCAGACCACAAGGAACCACGATGAAAATATCTCAGTTCCTCCATGGCCTGCATACTCACCAGACATGTCACCCATTGAGCATGTTTGGGATGCTCTGGATCGACGTGTACGACAGCGTGTTCCAGTTCCGCCAATATCCAGTAACTTTGCACAGCCATTGAAGAGGAGTGGGACAACATTCCACAGACCACAATCAACAGCCTGATCAACTTTATGCAAAGGAGATGTGTCGCGCTGCATGAGGCAAATGGTAGTCACACCAGATACTGACTGGTTTTCTGATCCACTCCTCCCTTTTTTAAGATATCTGTGACCAACGGATGCATATCTGTATTCCCAGTCATGTGAAATCCATAGATTAGGGCCTAGTTAATTTATTTCAATTGACTGATTTCCTCATATGAACTGTAACTCAGTAAAATCTTTGAAATTGTTGTATGTTGCGTTTATATTTTTGTTCAGTGTACATCCCATACATACCATTACCTATGACAAGACTCACCGCCTCCAAGAGAAAATCCTCTCACCCTAACTCCATTATGGGCATTTCACACATCTATAATAGTCTATGAGAGACTGTTCTCACATATAACAACTAAAGCCTCCGTAACAGAAAGGGAAGACATATTGTTTAGATCTAAAAGCTCTAGTAACTGATGAAAAAAGGGGTCAATGTTCAAGAAAGGCTGAGAACCGAGCTGGTGCTACCTGGGCTGGTGTGGTGAGTGTGGTGAAAGGAGTCAGGCGCAGGAGGGTAATCACCGAATACAGTTTATTCCTTTGTTGACACACAAATGCGCTCCAATAGCGATCAACGAAACAGGCACAGGGGAAACAAACATCCCTGGCAATTACACTGTAACGGAATCCAATAATACATAGGCACAGGGGGAAAATCTACCCTGGCAACACAATGTTATGAGTAGCTCCACCGAGCTACATTACTCTCACAATTAACAATCACCCACGGGGGGGCACGCGTAGACAAGATGGCGTATTGAATAGAAATCGGTACGAAACACCTCAAGATAAAAACATAATATTCAAAATCAGTAAGTTAGACTAAATATTAGCATTTCATATATTCGCAGTTAATATAATTCAATCTGGATAATAACACAAAACAGATCATAAGGCTAGAGAAATATATCGACAAATATTACAACAACACGCAACACCCAAAAATGACTGAAGACAAGCGTGGAGAGCCGATCCCCAAAAGGAAACGCGACTCATCGACTGATACAGATGATATATGCTTTTCACCACTGGGTATGGTAAGTGTGGAAAGCGACCTGTTGAAGTCGATAAATGACAAATTGGGCATACTAGAATTGGTCAGTAAAGACGTAAAAGAGTTGAAAGCGAGTCTTCAAATGAGTGACGAAAAAGCTTTGGTAATGGAGAAAGAAACCAAAGAATTAAAAGTGACAGTCTCTAAAATGGAAACGGACGTTAGGGAACTAAAAAAGGAGAACAATCTTCTGAGAGAAGCCTTACTAGACAGCCAAACTAGATCGATGAGGGAAAATCTAGTACTTACGGGTATTCAGGAAAAGGAGGGAGAAATAACAGAGAATATTATGAAGGACTTCCTGCATACAGCGCTACAAATCCCACTCGAGGCTGTCGATAAAATCCAACTCGAACGTGTACATCGTTTCGGAAAAAGAGGACAGAAATATGAGCGCCCAATCGTTGCCAAATTTGCTTTTTTTAAGGATAAAGCTATGGTGAAAAGCCTAGGAAAAAGACTTGCTGGCACGAAAATAGGCATGAATGATCAGTTCCCGAGGGAGATTGTAGAAAGGCGCAAAGTTCTGTATCCAATCTTCAAGGAAAACAGATTAAAAGGGAAACGTGTTGCACTAGTGGTGGATAAATTATATATTGACAACCAAATGTTCAGAGACACAAAGACTACTCCATGGCTATTCTAAAAGTTGTAATAGAGGTGTCAAATATTGGAGCACCTGATACTAGCAATGATAGGGATTGTAATATTAAATAACATTTATAGTAAGTATAGTATTTTATAAAAGGATAAAACTATATAACAAGCAGAATAATACATATTTAAATACAAATAATTAGAACATGGCTTTTTTGGCGGGAGGTTGTTGTTTTGGCGGATGGTTGTTGTGGTTGGTCCTGTGTTCTCTCTGGCGTCCTTTCCCCCTTGCAGCAGATGTGGATGCGGGTGCGTTTGCACGCTCGGCCCATTTCTTCCCCAGTCAACCATGTGGTGTGCATTTTTGTGTTTGAAAAGGTGCGGCATTAAGTGAGTGAGAGGGGAAATGGTTGCATATCCCAGAGCCGACCGGGGGTCTATGAGCAGGGGTAGTGAGAGAGAGCTTTCAATTTTGTGTAGATGAGGGATATACACTTTCAATATAGTATACATCTAATCTAATTTTTCATTGTCCTATCATGATGGAAAGATCCCTAACCCTATAACCTGGACACCGACCTGAGCGACCCATACACCAAAGAGAAGTTCCCATCTCTTTTATGGACCTGCTGTGAATATGCAGCCTAAACAGAGAAATAAATGCGGTCAGAGACCTACTTGAGCAGCACCGCCCCCTCAAGATTCTGAGCCTGCCTGGCAGGGTTGGTCCTACAAAGCCAGAGCCCCCTGATGGGAGAGCATAATATACAAGGAAATTCTCAAAGCTGCTAATGAGAACCTTGACGACCTTTTACCTAGCCGGTGGGGATTCCGGTGGGGTACGCCCACCCAGGTAGTGGCAGTGCTGGCAACACTGGCTGCAGTAACCCATGGGGAGGGGGTCACACTCGGACAATCAGAGAGGGGGTTTATCATTGTAGCCCAGGTGGCACAAAATAATCAAAGGTCTGACTGCATGGAGATGCTTGGGAAAATGGTTACAACAGGGGATCAGAGTGTTTGTGTCTCAGGTGAAGAGGGTGGATCTGATCTCCATCACCTAGGACTTGACATAGATTAAGTAGATTAATCAAATCTCACGTTGTTATCAATTTCTGCTCAATCTGCATGCTTTCTCAATCAGCTTTAACTGTATGTGCACTCGTAAATCAAGTTATTTCTCGAGTTGGGCTCTGGGATATAACAGCCGTTGAGTATCTGATTTTATGGTGGATTGTGGAGGAGGGGGGTTGAGTGTGTTGGAGTATGTGAGTATGTGCGTGTGTGCTTGTCTGGCATCTGTTGTGGGGGGGGTGGGGATGTTGGGGGGGAGGGTATGGGATGGACCGCGGGAATTATTTGCTAGGATAATAATTGCTTGTCAATGAATTAAATGTAATACAATGGCAATCCGGGTTATATGTTAGAATCCTACGCGTGAACTGCCGACATTATTACGCATATTAATTGATAATGATGGAAAATAGGATATGCATAATTTTAAAAAAAATAGTTATATATATATAGAGAGGTGAAAGCATTGGAAATGCTTTTGGCGGTTAATCTGCTTCTGTTTTGTGGGTGGTACTGTGTGCTGTTTTCGATGGATGGGTCCTGGCCTCTCGGGGCCTTAGGGATGCGGAGGGACGTGGGTGGGATGCTGATCACTGGGATGACAGCTCAACTTGGGATGGGGAGGGGCTTTAGCGGGGGAATTAGTGGAGAACAATTGAAGGGTTGCTCCGTAGCAGTGCAAATATCACGGTACAGCTATATGGACACTCAATCATTACGCTATTTTTTATTGGTAAATTTACAAACATATATAATGATAAATAGACTTGAAACTTGTATCTCATTATGGTGTATGGTGAAATAAGTATAGCCAGTTATAATTGTAATGGCTTAGCTGATAATAACAAAAGAAGAACAATATTTACATGGCTCAAAGAGAAGGAATATAATATCTATTGTTTACAGGAAATTCATTCAACAATTCGAGATGAAGTAGCGTGGAAAAAAGAATGGGGGGGGGGAATATACTTCTCCCATGGGCAAAGAAATTCAAAAGGGGTGATGATATTAATTAATAGTAATTTCGATCCGAATGTGCAAATTGTACAAATAGATACACAAGGTAGATGGATTATTTTAAATATGTTATTGGACCATAAACAGATATGGCTCATTAACCTTTACGGACCAAATAATGATGATCCACAATTCTTTGACAATATATATAATAAATTATCAAGCCTGCAAGCAACTCAAGACAATATTATTATGGTGGGGGATTATAATACTGTTTTAAATAGCTCAATGGACCGTAAAGGAAATCACACCACAAACAATCACCCACATGCTCTTAAGGAAATTGTGAATGTCATGGATACATTAGAACTAGTAGATATATGGAGGCTTAAATATACTGATCTAGTGAGATATACATGGCGGAGACTGAATCAAGCTAGTCGTCTTGACTTCTTTCTTATCTCATTCTCGTTGGCACCAAAAGTAAAAAAAAGTGTTGATAGGGGACAGAATGCGGTCGGACCATCATATAATAGGCATATACATTACTCTTACTGAATTTCCACGTGGGCGAGGATATTGGAAATTTAATCAAAGCCTATTGGATGATAATTTATTTATAATTAGAACAAAGGAATTTATAACTGACTTTTTCCAACATAACATAGGTACAGCGAATCCCCTTATTGCAGTCCTTCTCAAATAGTGGGGCGCGCCCCCCTGGGGGGGCTCGGAGCGATGCCAGGGGGGGCGCGTGTGACCCCGGGGAACGTGCTTTTTTTTGCCGCAGGGAGTAGTTTTTTTTTGCACCGAACAAGAGCACACAGCACAGAGCAGGAGATATGAAGTGCAGATAACAAACCCTTAAGAGACCATGGAAACATATCTAACAGGGATGAAAAGAAAGACGGAGATAATGAGACAAAGTCTCCCGAAAGCTAAGACGAGGAAATATGACGAAGCGTATGTAGCGCTTGGCTTCACTGTGACTACGGTGGGAGACGAGGAAAGACCGGTATGTTTACTGTGTCTAAAAATGTTGGCAGCGGACAGCATGAAGCCAAATAAATTAAGGCGTCACTTAAAGACATTACACCCCAATCACGCTGATAAGCCTCTTGAGTTTTTTCAGCGAAAACGTGCCGAATATTGCCAACAATCGTCCCGCTTTGTGAATGCTACTTCAGTAAACAGCGTCATATAAGGTGGCGTACCAAATTGCTCAGTGCAGAAGACCCCACTCCATAGCAGAGGAGTTGATACTGCCTGCAGTATTAGACATGGTCTCTGTCATGCTGGATGACGCAAGTGCTGCAAAAATAAAAACTATCCCTCTGTCCAATGACACTGTCGCCAGACGTATAGATGACATTGATAACGATCTTAAAGAACAGCTGGTAAACTCAAAGACAAACTTTTTGCCTTACAGTTCGATGAAGCAACTGACAGCAACAAAGACTGTTTATCGTTTATGTACGTTTTGACATGACAAACTCCCTGTGTGAGGATCTACTTTTTTGTAAATATGTCAGAGACAGAGCCACAGCTGAAGAGCTATTCAAAATGCTGGACTACTTCCTGACTGAGAATGGGCTAAAGTGGGAGAACTGCATTGGTGTTTGCAGTGATGGTGCACAGACCATGGCAGGGATGAGAAAAGGACTTCGGGCACTCATCAAGAAGGCCTCACCTAATGCTGAGTGGACACACTGTGTTATACACAGAGAAGCACTGGCATCAAGGCACCTTTCCTCTGAATTAAGTGAGGTTATGACTGACATTGTAGGTGTAGTCAATTTCATAAAGACCAGACCACTAAAAACAAGAGTCTTCTCTGCTATCTGTGAGGAGATGGGAGCTGAACATCAAGCTGTGCTGTTTCACAGTGAAGCAAGGTGGCTGTCATGAGGAAACGTCTTGTCCCGAGTTTTTGAGCTCAGAGAGCAGATAAGAATGTTTTCGGAGCAGGAGCACAAGTATGACCTCGCAGAAAAATGTAGTGATGAGAACTTCCTGGCAAAGCTGGCCTACCTGAGTGACATATTTGGAAAGCTAAATGAACTAAATCTACAGCTTCAAGGGAAAGATAAACACCTCCCTCAGGTCACAGACAAGATCAGCTCTTTCACTCGAAAGCTTGCAATGTGGGGCAGGCGACTTGATGAAGGAAATACTGATTCATTCGAGAACCTGCATGAATTTGTTGACACTACTGACTATGATGCCACCTCAGTGATTCCATATATTAAGGAGCATATTTCATCACTGATGGGATTCTTTAAAAAGTACTTCCCTGAAAACAGTTCCCAATATGACTGGGTGAGAGATCATTTCAATGCACCAGCTCCAACTGGTTTCAGCTCTGCAGAGGAGGACCAGTTCATTGATATCACGTCTGACTCCACATTGAGACTGAGGTTCACATCACAGACACTGAGTGAATTCTGGCTGAGTGTAGAGAGGCAGTATCCACTCTTAGGGCAGAGGGCTAAGAGTGGATACTGCCTCTCTTTGTGAGACTGGCTTCTCTGCTGTTGCTGCACTGAAGACCAAGTACAGGTCCCAGCTAAACATTGAGCAGGAGCTGAGAGTTGCAGTATCATGCTTCAAACCCTGCTTCGAAAAGCTGTGCACTGCAAAATGTGCTCATTGTAGCCATTAATCCTGACTTCCTCATTTTTATATATAAAAAAAAAATAATCAGCTCAAATTGTTTTATTCATTTTTGTTTTATAGGTCAAAGTGTTTCATATATTGTGCTCCTGAGTTAATGTTGCTGATCAATTTGAATGTATTGTTATTTATTGATTATATTTTATTTTATTTTTCAGTATCAAATGGTCAAAAAATGTTTACAGTTTAAATAAGGGTTGCATTTTTTTTAAATTTCAGGCAAATTGATGCACTTTAAGTATTTTCTGTTACAATGTTAATAAAGTTATTCTTTGTTGTAAGTTGAACTATATTTATTTCTTTTTTATTTTCTTTAATGTTAATAAGGATACAATGTTATGCAGAGGTGTACATATAACAATTTTATAGACAAATTATACTATTTACAGTCGCGGCGGAGAGTTGGGGGGCGCGAAATGTTTACTTCTTCCTAGGGGGGGGCGTAACAGAAAATAATTGAGAAGCACTGCCTTATTGTATGGGACACCTTTAAATGTGCCTTTAGAGGCCATGCAATTCAGTACTCATCTCGAAAACAAAAGCAATTTAGGTCAAAAGAGTTTATACTAAGAAAGGAAATAGAAAGTCTAACAGAACAGATATATGGCAATAAAAACTGTAACATAGAGGCTCAGAATAAATTAGAGGAAAAACAAAAAGAAATGGAGAAACTTATTCAAGAAAGATCAAGTGTAATATATTATAAAAATAAAGCAAACTGGATGGAATATGGGGAAAAATGCACAAAATTCTTTTTTAATCTTCAACATAGGAATGCTACCAAAAAGAACTTAATGAAACTGGTTACAATTGACGGAGTCACCCATAATTCACCAAATGATATTTTGAAGGAAGAAACAAAGTACTTTAAGCATATGTTTTCTTTTCAGTCGCCTCCATCTCCTCTAACTGAAGCTAATTGTAGAGATTTTATTTTTATTGATAATGTCAAATTAACAGCCACACAGAAAGACTCATGTGAAGGTGAAATTACAGAGGAGGAACTTCTGGATGCAATTAAAGACTTTAAGTCTGGGAAAACTCCAGGGTTGGATGGCATACCAGTCGAGGTATACCAAACCTTTTTTGATATACTAAGAGGACCGTTATTAGCATGTTTTAACCACTCCTATGTAAATGGTAGATTATCTGAGACTCAAGAAGAAGGTCTGATCTCATTATTACTGAAACAGGATACAAGTGGAAAATATAAAGATCCAGTCCATTTACAAAATTGGAGGCCCCTTACACTTCAGTGTTGTGATGCAAAAATCCTAGCAAAATGTATAGCGCATAGAATTAAAAAGGTATTGTCGGATATTATTCATTCTAATCAGACAGGTTTTTTACATGGAAGATACATTGGAGAAAATATAAGGCAAGTATTGGAAACAATAGAACACTATGGAAAATATGGGAAACCAGGCCTGCTATTCATAGCAGACTTCGAAAAGGCATTTGATAAAGTTTGACTGGGGTTTATATATAAATGCCTGGAGCATTTCAATTTTGGAGAATCTCTTATAAAATGGGTCAAAATCATGTATAGTAACCCTATGTGTAAAATAGTAAATAATGGCTATTTCTCAGAAAGTTTTAAACTGTCAAGAGGAGTGAAACAAGGTTGTCCACTAAAGGCATATCTATTTATTGTGGCCATCGAGATGTTAGCTATTAAAATCAGATCCAATAATAATATCAGAGGATTAGAAATACAGGGCTTAAAAACAAAGGTGTCATTGTACACTGATGATTCATGTTTTCTTTTAAATCCACAACTAGAATCCCTCCACAGCCTCATAGAGGATCTAGATACATTTTCTAACCTCTCTGGATTACAACCAAATTATGACAAATGTACTATATTACGTATTGGATCACTAAAGTTAGCAAAAATAGATAAGATCTTACTACCATGGAAAGGAAAATACCTGTCAATTTGTGGAAAAATCACCCTGATTAACTCTTTAGTATTATCCCAGTTTACCTATTTGCTTATGGTCTTGCCTACGCCTAGCGAACAGTCTTTTAAATTATATGAGAAAAAAATATTCAATTTTATTTGGAACGGCAAGCCAGACAAAATTAAAAGAGCATATTTATATAATGAATATGAATTCGGAGGACAGAAATTATTAAATATTAAAGCATTAGACCTATCACTAAAAGCTTCAGTTATACAAAAGTTATACTTAAATCCGAACTGGTTCTCAAGCAAATTAGTAAGATTGTCTCACCCAATGTTCAAGAAAGGCCTTTTTCCCTTTATTCAGATTACAACCACTCACTTTCAGTTATTTGAAAAGGAAATAATCTCCCAAATGTCACTATTTCTAAAACAAGCCATAGAAAGTTGGTTGCAATTTCAATTTAATCCTCCAGAAACGACAGAACAAATAATGCAACAAATATTGTGGTTAAATTCAAATATACTAATTGACAAAAAACCTTTCTTTTTTGACAGAATGTTTAAAAAAGGTATAATCTTCATAAATGATATCATCGGTAGGACTGGTGGAGTTATGTCGCACATGCAGCTGACAAAAACATATGGAAATGTCTGCTCTACCCAAAATTACAACCAAATAATTGCAGCCTTACCGCAAAAGTGGAAGAGGAAAGTGGAAGGGGGAGAAAGTAAGGAACTTGTAAGGAACTTGCATTAAAGAACATAATTGGTTAAGGAAAACTGTGATAAACAAAAAAGTATATCAGTTTCACTTAAGGACCAAAGGATTGACAGCCGTCCCATATAGATTGCAAAATAGTTGGGAAGAGATCTTTGACGTACCGATCCCATGGCATAGTGTTTATGAACTGACACGCAAAACGACACCGGATTCAAAAATTAGAATCTTTCAATTTAAATTATTATATAAAATTCTTGCTACCAATAGAATGTTATTTATATGGGGGATACAATCTTCCCAGCTCTGCAGATTTTGCTGTGAAGAGACAGAATCATTAGATCATTTGTTTTGGTTCTGTCCATTTGTAGCTTGTTTTTGGACACAGGTCCAGCAATGGCTAAAGGATTGCAATATTTACCTTGAACTAACCTTGCAGATAGCATTACTGGGTGATCTGAAAAGTCATAGTCAATCAATCAATAATATAATAATACTTTTAGCAAAAATGTTTATTTTTAATTCACAATCTGTAGAAGCAATGAGAATAGAAAGGTTCAGAACTTTTGTAAAACATCACAGTACGGTTGAAATATATATGGCAAATAGAAATCCTATATGGATGGTGTTAAGAGATAGATGGGAGGTATTGAATAGAGTTGAAGGATGGGACTAATAACAAATAACAACAAATAATAACAAAGATAGCTAATAATGTAAGCATACTGTGTCCATAATAAGTATATAGGTTGTATGTTGGGAGCTTTTGGGAAAGAGCACAGATAGAAAGATATGGCATATAGAAGCAAACCGGATGGACATCATGAAAATGATCGGAGAGGTTGAGAGTAGAAGAAGTTCAGGAGCAATAAAAAATAAAATAAATAAAAAAATATATAATAGAATTATTGTAAAATTAACTCTGTCCATAAGGTGTAGATAGTAAGTATAGACCGGAAGTAGAGGCCTGGGCATTGTTGTTCACTAATTTACTCCAAGTAGGGAAAGGATGGTGGGGTTGAAAAGTAATAAAGGGGAGTATATATATATAAAAAAAACAAAAAAAACATGGGGGATTGGAAGTGATGCAGACAATTACATTGATAGAAGATACAATCTATCTGCAATATTAAGCTGATCCATTCCCCCAAAAAGAACAACAAAAAAAAACAAAAAAAGGAAAAAAATATATAAAAAAATAAATAAAATATACAGTCACCCACAAGGACTAGGGTGCAGAGGAAACACTTATACACAGACTAATTAGGGGATAGGAACCAGGTGTGTGTGATTGACAAGACGAGACAATTGTGATGATGATTGGGGCGGCAGTGGTTAGTAAGCCGGTGACGACGAACGCCGAAGCCTGCCCGTACAAGGAGGGGAGGCAGCCTCGGCCGAAGTCGTGACAGCTGGTGAGTTATAGCAGTTATGGAGTCAACTTGGCCTATATCAGTGAAGGTCTGGTTCTCAGTGACCATGAGAGCAGAGTGAATGGTAGAAACAGGCAGGAACAACAACATCCTACTTTCTGGCTTAATGCCGGTTTACACACACTTACACAAACACACAAGCTTGCTCACCCATCCACACACACAGGGATGCAACAGTCACCACAGGTGCAAACCCAGAGAGTGTCATTGTTGAGCCTTTGCAAATTAGTCAAGTCCCAGCCAATTTGAGTGGGCATCGTTTCAAAAGATGCTTTCTCGCCTAGAGATATGCCAATATTAACGGCAATAATTTATGCAGGACCGCATCCAGTAAAAGTAAAGAACTAGCTTGAGACATGATTTGGGGATTAGCATCAAAAATATTGATGGTGCAAATTTGTTTGCATGCCAATAATTCTTCAGCCAGGGCCAGAAAGACTAGCATAGGTGTTGGGTACAACAGAGGACGCTAGAGCTTACATCACCAGACAAAATACTTTTCCTCAGAGCAAAAAACGTATGCATTTCAAAGGATTCAGGTTTCAGTTGAAATACACTTTTTCTAAATGTTAGTATTGTTCTACTCCCCAGGGATAGACAGTATAATGGAAAAAAAATATTTTTACATAAATGCTGGGGTTTTGTAAATGTTTGTACTCTGTGTTCACTTTATCTGGACTGGGAAGCTCTGCAATTAAAGCACAAAATAACTGATTGTGTAGAGATTGCAGAATGCTGTAGAAGTTCATCACCACCGCCATCGCACACAGACAGCATGGTTATTAACTGTACAAAATGAGAAACGGAAGCATGAAATATCCCAGAATAATGCAAATTTACCAGATGCTGTGTTTTCTGATATAATTTCCATTTTAATATTCAAGTCCAGTGGCATAGTAATCTACCCAGAAATTGTCAAATAAATAGAATAATAGATAATGTGCTCACTCAGATAATTTCTCAAAAGTAGTTGGGTGCTGCATCCTATTTTTCTATGTAATGCAGCAATATTAGAGAGATTTCTGCTGGTTTACTGGAATGTACAGCCATCACTCCCTAACTCCTACTCCACACGGTTCCCCCAGTGGCTCTAGCAGCCAGCTGGATGTGATGTTCCACACAAACTGTAGATACAACATGCATAGAGATAATTATTGATGGTTCCACACCAGTGGGGAGGAGGGGGACACAGGCCTGTATAATTATATCCCCTAACAGTGTTGTGATCAGTAGGGCGGCAAAGCGTGAGATGGCCAGGGTCAGAGACCGCCAGGGTCACAGGCCTAACATGCCATCATGATCATCATCAGCAGCACACACATACACACTCCTACGCACACACACACACACACACACACACACACACACACACACACACACACACACACACACACACAATTAGAGACCACACCAATCGATAGCACCCACTACAGCCCTAGCACACTACCCCCCAGGGAACCTTTCTAGGAGAGCAAATGGATGGGGGCAAACTGTTGCCAGGGGTAAATAAGCTAGACATACAGCGCCAGTCGTAACTGCTCTTGGGCTCATTCATTGGCTGGTTGTTGGGCAAAGCAGTTCAACAGCAGCCAGTGATTAATATGAATCACAAATTTATCAGGATGCAATTTGCCAATTCCATTCCCTGAGGTCAGAAGTCAATGCTTTCCAACCTGATTTTCTTTGCTTACACCAAAAAGCTTTATCAACATCTCCTGGAAAAGATGCAATATCACTGCTTTTAATCATAGCAAATACAACAAAATGATGAGCAAAGAAAATCATTACAGAGACATTTGTTTTCCTTCCATTAATGAGAAAACTCACAGTCTGATCAGTTGACGAAAGGCGCTGAAAGGTTTTCTAATCAAAATCAGTTGTAGATAACTCGCCCTAAGCAGCAAATGGCACAAATACACCATGGACATGCCAAGCCTGGTATGGGGTCCATTTTAGGACACACTCAGCCTCAAGGAGGGTTGACGATTGACACAAAAAGGGGTGAGGCTTGAGGCTGAGGGTGGCCTGTAAAAGGTTAAAATAAGGGGCAGCCATTAACTGGCTGCTGGTCCACTTCAGTCCTCTTAACCCAGCATGGTTGCTCAGCAGGGCACACACACTGGCCTGTATTTACTCAGCTCTGGAGAGCTCTGGACAGACAGCATGGCATGCTGGGACCCATGCTGGGCCCCGTGTAGCTCAGTAGGTAGAGCATGGCGTTTGCAACCCCAGGGTTGTGGGTTCGATTCCCACAGGGGGCCAGTATGAAACATTTATGCACTCACTAACTGTAAGTTGCTCTGGATAAGAGCGTCTGCTAAATGACAAAAAATAAGAAAAATTAAATAAATAAAAAAAGAACTAGGGCTACTGAAATGGAGCAGGGCACATATAGAGAAGGTGACAACAGGACCTTTTACTCCACATTTATTCCTGAATTAAGGCTGGGAAATAGATTGAATTGGCACCAAATGTCCTTAAGGCAAAATTAATTAATTAAGACACCCTCAGTCCCAAGGACTCATCATAAGGCAAAGTCTCCTTTCCCTGTAGATTGCCTATTTATTTTATTTTTATTTTTTTATTTCACCTTTATTTAACCAGGTAAGCCAGTTTTTACATTTACAACTGCGACCTGGCCAAGATAAAGCAAAACAGTGTGATTAAAAACAACAACACAGAGTTACATATGGGGTAAAACAAAACATAAAGTCAAAAAATACAACAGAAAATATATATACAGTGTGTGCAAATGTAGCAAGTTATGGAGGTAAGGCAATAAATAGGCTATAGTGTAAAATAATTACAATTAGTATTAACACTGGAATGATAGATGTGCAAGAGATTATGTGCAAATAGAGATACTGGGGTGCAAATTAGCAAAATAAATAACAATATAGGGATGAGGTAGTTGGGTGGGCTAATTTCAGATGGGCTGTGTACAGGTGCAGTGATCGGTAAGGTGCTCTGACAACTGATGCTTAAAGTTAGTGAGGGAGATAAGAGTCTCCAGCTTCAGAGATTTTTGCAATTCGTTCCAGTCATTGGCAGCAGAGAACTGGAAGGAATGGCGGCCAAAGGAGGTGTTGGCTTTGGGGATGACCAGTGAGATATACCTGCTGGAGCGCATACTACGGGTGGGTGTTGCTATGGTGACCAATGAGCTAAGATAAGGCAGGGATTTGCCTAGACGAACATGTAATGAGGACCAGCCAACAAGAGCGTACAGGTCACAGTGTTGGGTAGTGTATGGGGCTTTGGAGACAAAACGGATGGCACTGTGATAGACTACATCCAATTTGCTGAGTAGAGTGTTGGAGGCTATTTTGTAAATGACATCGCCGAAGTCAAGGATCGGTAGGATAGTCAGTTTTACGAGGGCATGTTTGGTGGCAAGGAGGCTTTGTTGTGAAATAGGAAGCCGATTCTAGATTTAACTTTGGATTGGAGATTGTTAATGTGAGTCTGGAAGGAGAGTTTACAGTCTAACCAGACACCTAGGTATTTGTAGTTGTCCACATACTCTAGGTCAGACCCGTCGAGAGTAGTGATTCTAGTCGGGTGGGCGGGTGCCAGCAGCGTTCGATTGAAGAGCATGCATTTAGTTTTACTAGTGTTTAAGAGCAGTTGGAGGCTACTGAAGGAGTGTTGTATGGCATTGAAGCTCGTTTGGAGGTTTGTTAACACAGTGTCCAATGAAGGGCCAGATGTATACAAAATGGTGTCGTCTGCGTAGAGGTGGATCTGAGAGTCACCAGCAGCAAGAGCGACATCATTGATATACACGGAGAAAAGAGTCGGCCCAAGAATTGAACCCTGTGGCACCCCCATAGAGACTGCCATAGGTCCAGACAACAGGCCCTCCGATTTGACACATTGAACTCTATCTGAGAAGTAGTTGGTGAACCAGGCGAGGCAGTCATTTGAGAAACCAAGGCTATTTAGTCTGCCAATTAGAATGCGGTGGTTGACAGAGTCGAAAGCCTTGGCCAGGTCGATGAAGACGGCTGCACAGTACTGTTTATTATCGATCGCGGTTATAATATCGTTTAGGACCTTGAGCGTGGCTGAAGTGCACCCATGACCAGCTCGGAAACCGGATTGCATAGCGGAGAAGGTACGGTGGGATTCGAAATGGTCGGTGATCTGTTTGTTAACTTGGCTTTCAAAAACTTTCGAAAGGCAGGGCAGGATGGATATAGGTCTGTAACAGTTTGGATCTAGAGTGTCACCCCCTTTGAAGAGGGGGATGACCGCGGCAGCTTTCCAATCTCTGGGGATCTCAGACGTTATGAAAGAGAGGTTGAACAGACTAGTAATAGGGGTTGCGACAATTTCGGCGGCTAGTTTTAGAAAGAAAGGGTCCAGATTGTCTAGCCCAGCTGATTTGTAGGGGTCCAGATTGTGCAGCTCTTTCAGAACATCAGCTGTCTGAATTTGTGTGAAGGAGAAGCGGGGGGGGGGGGGGCATGGGCAAGTTGCAGCGGAGGGTGCAGAGCTGGTGGCCGGGGTAGTGGTAGCCAGGTGGAACGCATGGCCAGCTGTAGCAAAATGCTTGTTGAAATTCTCGATTATTGTAGATTTATCGGTGGTGATATGATAGTGTTTCCTAGCCTCAGTGCAGTGGGCAGCTGGGAGGAAGTGCTCTTATTCTCCATGGACTTTACAGTGTCCCAAAACTTTTTGGAGTTAGTGCAACAGGATGCAAATTTCTGTTTGAAAAAGTTAGCCTTTGCTTTCCTAACTGCTTGTGTATATTGGTTCCTAACTTCCCTGAAAAGTTGCATATCGCGGGGGCTATTTGATGCTAATGCAGTACGCCACAGGATGTTTTTGTGCTGATCAAGGTTAGTCAAGTCTGAGGAGAACCAGGGGCTATATCTGTTCTTAGTTCTGTATTTTTTGAATGGGGCATGTTTATTTAAGATTGAGAGGAAATTACTTTTAAAGAACAACCAGGCATCCTCTACTGACGGAATGAGATCTATATCCATCCAGGATACCTGGGCCAGGTCAATTAGGAAGACCTGCTCGCTAAAGTGTTTTAGGGAGCGTTTGACAGTGATGAGGGTCCGCGGTCGTTTGACCGCGGACCCGTTACGGACGCAGGCAATAAGGCAGTGATCGCTGAGATCCTGGTTGAAGACAGCGGAGGTGTATTTAGAGGGTAAGTTAGTCAGGATGATATCTATGAGGGTACCCATGTTTATGGATTTAGGGTTGTACCTGGTAGGTTCGTTGATAATTTGTGTGAGATTGAGGGCATCTAGTTTGGATTGTAGGATGGCCGGGGTGTTAAGCATATCCCAATTTAGGTCACCAAGCAGTACGAACTCTGAGGATAAATGGGGGGCAATCAATTCATATATGGTGTCCAGGGCACAGCTGGGGGCTGAGGGGGGTCTGTAGCAAGCGGCAACAGTGAGAGACTTATTTCTGGAAAGGTGGATTTTTAGAAGTAGAAGCTCAAACTGTTTGGGCACAGACCTGGATAGTATGATAGAGCTCTGCAGGCTATCTCTACAGTAGATTGCAACTCCACCCCCTTTGGCAGTTCTATCTAGACGGAAAATGTTATAGTTGGGGATGGACATTTCAGATTTTATTTATTTATTTAGTCTTCCATACTTTGCTTTCCAAAGGGCATGAACCTGATGTTTAGTCTGCATGAACCAGGTGTTCTACTAGTAAAATATGCTTACTTCTATACACCTTCTCTTCAATTTGTTCCAGTACGAACCAATCAACAGTTTGCTGTACTCTTGCAGCTGCAGAGACAACATTTCCAGAGCTATAAGGTTCTATCTGCAAAAAGATGATTCTGAGATAATTGGCTTTAAAGTTTGAATGGTGTAAGAAATGTTTATCTTGTATTCTTTTGGACTTAACAACATGAATTGGGTAATTTAGAGTACTATATAGGTAGAGAACATTCAACAGAACAAGGTTATGTCAATAACTCAATTGTTGATAGAACCATATAGTCCAAAGCTCTCGATTTGCCAGCTTCTTAATGACCTATTTGTACAAACAAAAACTGTCAAGGTACGGACACCCACACATTATTGGTAAAAGTTGGGCATATTCATACCTTATCATCATTATGAATTATTCATCATCACGGCACAAACAAAAGCTCTGAACATTTGTATTGAGAGAGTCTGTAACATCATGTACTGTATATGGAGGGGATTGAAAATCTGGTGGTCATTAATATAGACCAGGTCTGTTGTGTTAAAATGGACACGCAACAGTAGTTCTGAACATAGCATGTGTACCCATATAGCAGGGTTTTAACACACACTTTAGCAGCAAACTGCAGTCTTTTTTACTGGATCCAATATAGAATGTTGCTATATACAGTAATCCATACATTATCCGATTTTGGAAACGTAATGTATTCATTCCTTTACTCAAAATACTCACATACATCCCATCACATAAAAAGAGATTAGGACAACTGTATCAAGCATATTTCGGCTAAAGAGAGTTTTTTTTTTATTGGAGAAGCAGTGCATCACATTGGAAATGTATCACCTGCATTGAACGTCATTTTTAGAAACCCAAGTGGCGCTTCCAGTGTGGATAGGACCACTGAGCTGGTGCATAAGAAACACGCTATCGAACACATGGCATCGCCAGCTGGGCAGGGACCAACATGTGTACAGTCGGCCACCCAGAAGAGGTAGAGAGAGAAAGCCTGGGCTTCGACTGGCAAGCTGCAACACTTTGTAGCCTTTTCCGGATGCCTAATTATGGCAAATCTCCCGCTTAGCCAGCACAGCGAGGGTCCTTGTCACAATGATATTTAATCAATACCTCCCTGGTTATGGGAGGCCCGTCAAAGTGCCTGTTCTTAAATGATAAATCCCTCCTCATCACAAAGACTGAATGAGGGCAAACCTTTGACAGGTATTCAGAACACAACTACAGAGAATTAGCAAGTATGGAACGATGGAGATGGAGATGGAGGGAGGGCTAAATAAATTAGCAGGATAGCAAAGTAAAACTACTTTTTTGGCAGAGGGTAAGATTGTAGGAAAGGAAGGAAAATGTATGCTACAGCCGTCAGTATTCGTCAGCGTGAAAAGCTGACAGCTGAGAGAGAGAAGATGGAAGGGGGGAGTGAGGGATGACACATAGACTGATGAGAGGGGAAAACTGATGTAAGGGCCATCCAGAAGTCAGTGAGGGGAGAGGAGGTTTTTTAGAGAGCAGGAGGTGCTGTACACTCTTGTAAACAACATTGATATTGCAGAAAGACAGGAATCAGAAATAATATTATTATAGCGTAGGAAACTGACAGAAAGCTTTCCAGATTACACAAAGTTAACTACGCTTTAATGGCACTGCATTCCTTAAAAATCATGTTCCTGGAAATCCAAGGTATATGCATGCTGATTGCTGAATAAGGACACTCACAGTGCAACCATTTTTCACATCCCTGATTACAGAGAATAGCGAGTGAACAAGATATTTGTCATATGGAAGAGGATAAGGGTACTGTGAGTTAACCACTTCCACCCTGCTAGTTAAAATACCTCCCACCTCACCTCCATGCAGTTACAATTGTGTATTGCTTCCAGAGGTGGGTTGCCTTCACTATTAAGCCCAATATTTGAGGTAACAATTATAGTGAAGCGTATTGCCAACCTGCACTCCTCTCCTGTCAACTCCATACCTTCCTCAAACCATTCTGTTCAGCCACAGGGTCCCAGCTATACATGAAAAGCAATGGTCTGTGAATGGCCAAGATCTGAGAGCTTGTGACTATTCAATCCATGTACAAGTACACGTGGTCCAGAATGTTCAGTCGGTTGGAGCATGTTGCTGGAGGAGACATCAAGGTTGTCAGTTAAATTTCCACTTCACATATGTCATAATAATACTTGCTATGTGATAATAAGTAATTGTAGATAAATGTACGCTAGATGAACTCATCATAATACATGAGATGTAACAAGTGGGTTCTCAGGGGAATAACAAAGGAATGAATAAGTGATAGCCTATTCTACACTCCGACCGCTACACACAAGACAGTGTCAGTCAGGCAATCATCTATCCAACGTCTTTATCCTCCATCTCCTACAAATCTGTCAATCAAACCCTCATCTGCTCTCCCTCCTAGTAAGAACGGTACAGTTCCCATCCCATCTCATTTGGACACCCATTGCTTCCCAGCTGGAATGGTGCATTATTCAAAAAAAGAAAGAGATGGGAAAAATCCCCAGACATATCAATCGCCACTCTGACATGTTTCATTTTCTGTCGGGTGTTTCTAGCCATACATCCTCGTTTGGAGGGAACATGTGAGAAAGGGGAAAAAACACTGCATGTGCGCTATTGGAAGCTTGAAATAGATTAACAAAAGCATGTGGAATATGGAGGTTCATTGTGTTTCTTCACACACACAGACAGCAATCTCCCACAGCTCGGTGTGCAAGGCAGCTATTTAGAAGTATTTTGCTTTAATCACACTCAAGTGCTGAACAGACAGTATTCAAATCCTGACAAGGCCGTACACAATGAGAGGGACTCTGATCTCTGAAGTCTCCAATGCCAAGCTACCCTGGCTTCAGCAGTATCCATCTCTCTCTGTCTGTGTATTTTTCTTTCTTTTTATCTGGTTGATTCTCTGTTTGGTTCTCTATTTATACCTTGGTGTTATCTGTCTCTATCTCATTCTCTCTCTGGTTCTCTCTTTCTCTCTATCTCTCATACACTATCTGTCCCTCCCTCTCTCTGGTTCTCTCTCTCTAATAACTTACTTTGAAGGGCTGAGAGCTGGACAATCCCTTCCTCCAAACCCTTCCTCCAACCCCCTACAACACAATGTGTGACAAGGAAACTGCATTCAAGATTATGTATATAAACATTACACTTCTACTAAGAGAGGGATTTTATTTAAAATGAACGAGGTGTAAGCCAGGGGCCTCCTCTGGGTCCCAGCACAGATGGCCTGTTAACCTCTCACTCCACGGGGTCCTCGGGAGCCTAACTGTCCCACTGGGCCTAAAGAGTACCATTAAGAACGTTAGAGCTGGCCCTACATTGTAGAAGACCGAGAATACACACTCACTCACACACACATACTGAACACACACACAGAGCAATACACCCTCCAGTGATCAGACAGACAGACAGACAGACAGACACAGAGAGAGAGAGAGAGAGAGAGAGAGAGAGAGACAGACAGACAGACAGACAGACAGACAGACAGACAGACAGACAGACAGACAGACAGACAGACAGAGAGAGAGAGAGAGAGAGAGAGAGAGAGCGAGAGAGAGAGAGAGATACCAGTGGAGGCTCCTCAGAGGAGGAAGGGGAGGACCATTCTCCTCAGTGAATTTCATAAAAATAAAAATGATAAAACATTTAAAAAGTTATCCTTTTTAGATGAAACTATACTAATTATATTCACATGTCACCAAATAATTGATTAAAACACACTGTTTTGCAATGAAGGTCTACAGTAGCCTCAACAGCATAAAATGTGGTGAGTAGTTGAATCAATGAGAGAGAAAGACAATACTTGAACAGTTTTCAACAAATGAATTTATTCAAAAATGAAGAAGAAGCAAGAGAGAGAGAGAGAGAGAGAGAGAGAGAGAGAGAGAGAGAGAGAGATTGTCATTTTTGTTCACTTTCAGTTTCACTTACTCAGCTAGCAAATCTAGCTGGCTGGTTTAGCCTACTCAAACACCCGGCTCAAACAGAGGGATGCTATGTTAGCTAACTGGCTATGAATATCCAACACAACACTGGAACTCTTCCAAGTCAAGGTAAGCTTTTGGTTTTCTTAATGTATTGCCACCGGGGCAGCCGGTGTAACTGCTAAACTGCTTACTGACTATACACTGTAACGTTACTGCATGATTGTAGCGGGTTTACTAACGCATTAGTTCTATTAGCTATGTTGACTAGAACATAACTTTAGCTTATATTGGGACAACGATGTAGCGGTTATGACATGGTTTGGCTTGGAAAGATTTTTTCGCCTGGTCACATACAGCTGATGTGTTGTGTATTGAAGTCCACAAACGAAGGGAAAAGGTGAGAGGAGGAGAGTGCATAGAGGCGAGAAGGAATACAATGTGGCTGCTATGAAAGTGAACTGTGTTTACACGTGATCAGTGGTGTATTCATTTCCGCCGATTCTGTTGAAAAGTGTTTCTTAAAGGGAAGCAAACGAAATGGGGATAAAAAATACCAGAATTTGTCCAATAGAAACTCTTGTTTGCAACTGTTGGACTAATGATTACACCCTAGATAAGTAAGATGTAGTCAAGAATGTGCAAGGCGGTATGGAATGTGTCACTGTCTGTCACCTCAAAATGTTCTCGACCTGTGTGCAGCCTACAGTGGGGAACATTTTTATTTAGTCAGCCACCAATTGTGCAAGTTCTCCCACTTAAAAAGATGAGAGAGGCCTGTAATTTTCATCATAGGTACACGTCAACTATGGCAGACAAAATGAGAATTTATTTTCCAGAAAATCACATTGTAGGATTTTTAATGAATTTATTTGCAAATTATGGTGGAAAATAAGTATTTGGTCAATAACAAAAGTTTCTCAATACTTTGTTATATACCCTTTGTTGGCAATGACACAGGTCAAACGTTTTCTGTAAGTCTTCACAAGGTTTTCACACACTGTTGCTGGTATTTTGGCCCATTCCTCCATGCAGATCTCCTCTAGAGCAGTGATGAAACCAGTCCAAGATGGCGAAGTAGTGCAGTTCTGTTTTTGTCGTGTGTCTGTAAATAGCCTGTAAATACCCTGTTTTTTTGTATTTTTCATACATATTTCCCTATCAGACTTTTCATCCTTCTACAAAATATACTTTCCTGCAACCCGCCTCACTCAATGTGGAACGGATTCTATTATTGACTTACCTTTTATATAGAATCTCCAGTTGAAACTAGCTAGCCAGCTAACTAGCTACTTGCTATTAGCCACAGTTAGCGGTATTTCACCCAGAACATTGGATTTTTTTTTCTGCGGGATTAATTTAATCACTGGATATTAATCACCGGATATTCGGCCAGTCTGCACAGCGCGTTATCGACCCAGAACATATCAGTTTTTCTGCCGGAATCACTGAATCACTGGACCTTTAACTCCGGATTCATCGCTACCAGCTAGCTTCAACTAAATGGACGCTGTGGTCAGGCTAATCATCCTGAGCTAGGCCCATCTCTCGGCTATCTACCTCTCTGTCAACCGGACGGGACCACCTAGTGTTGACACGGAGCCCCGCCGATCCTACACGACTGGTCTGCCGACGAAATCGTCTGATGTGGTTACGACGACGTCGACCACGAAGATTCCATCTGCTAGACCCGGCCCGCTAGCACACGCTAGCCGTGGCCTCTTACCTGCTAGTGGTTTAGCAGCCTCCGAACTATCCTATTGCTGTTCACCGGACCTTATGATAACTCAGCTATACAGCTGATGTCTGCTGGACTGTTCCTTTTTACGGTACTACATCCTGTTTATGTTTAGCCTCAGCCCAAACATGGTTAGCTTATTGTTGTTTCGGTTATTTCTAATTGTACTATTTCACTGTAGATCCCCCAGCCCAGCTAAACCTGCCTTAGATAGCTCCTTTGTCCCACCCCCCATACACGCAGAGACCGACTCAATTGATGCCTCTAGTGATACTATCTCTTTCATTGTTACCCAACGCTTAGGTTTACCCCCACTTTACTCATATCCTTCCATATCCTTGTCTGTACATAATGCCCTGAATCTTTTCTACAACACCCGGAAATCTGCCCCCTTTATTCTATGTACCCAACGCACTAGAAGACCAGTTCTTAAAGCCTTTAGCCGTATCCTTATTCTAGTCCTCCTCTGTTCCTCTGGTGATGTAGAGGCTAACCCAGGCCCTGCAGCCCTCAGTATCACTCCTACTCCCCAGGCGCTATCATTTGCTGACTTCTGTCATCGCAAAAGTCTTGGTTTCTTGCACGTAAACATCAGAAGTCTACTTCCTAAGTTTGAGTTATTCACTGCGTTAGCACACTCCGCCAACCCTGATGTTCTAGCAGTGTCTGAATCCTGGCTCAGGAAGGCCACCAAAAATTCTGAAATTTCCATCCCCAACTATAACATTTTCCGTCTAGATAGAACTGCCAAAGGGGGTGGAGTTGCAATCTACTGTAGAGATAGCCTGCAGAGCTCTATCATACTATCCAGGTCTGTGCCCAAACAGTTTGAGCTTCTACTTCTAAAAATCCACCTTTCCAGAAATAAGTCTCTCACTGTTGCCGCTTGCTACAGACCCCCCTCAGCCCCCAGATGTGCCCTGGACACCATATGTGAATTGATTGCCCCCCATTTATCCTCAGAGTTCGTACTGCTTGGTGACCTAAATTGGGATATGCTTAATACCCCGGCCATCCTACAATCCAAACTAGATGCCCTCAACCTCACGCAAATTATCAACAAACCTACCAGGTACAACCCTAAATCCGTAAACATGGGTACCCTCATAGATATCATCCTGACTAACATACCCTCTAAATACACCTCAGCTGTCTTCAACCAGGATCTCAGCGATCACTGCCTTATTGCCTGCGTCCGTAACGGGTCCGCGGTCAAACGACCACCCCTCATCACTGTCAAACGCTCCCTAAAACACTTTAGCGAGCAGGCCTTCCTAATTGACCTGGCCCAGGTATCCTGGATGGATATAGATCTCATTCCGTCAGTAGAGGATGCCTGGTTGTTCCTTAAAAGTAATTTCCTCTCAATCTTAAATAAACATGCCCCATTCAAAAAATACAGAACTAAGAACCGATATAGCCCCTGGTTCTCCTCAGACTTGACTGCCCTTGACCAGCACAAAAACATCCTGTGGCGTACTGCATTAGCATCAAATAGCCCCTGCGATATGCAACTTTTCAGGGAAGTTAGGAACCAATATACACAAGCAGTCAGGAAAGCAAAGGCAAACTTTTTCAAACAGAAATTTGCATCCTGTAGCACTAACTCCAAAAAGTTTTGGGACACTGTAAAGTCCATGGAGAATAAGAGCACTTCCTCCCAGTTGCCCACTGCACTGAGGCTAGGAAACACTATCACCACCGATAAATCTACAATAATCGAGAATTTCAACAAGCATTTTGCTACAGCTGGCCATGCTTTCCATCTGGCTACCACTACCCCGGCCACCAACTCTGCACCCTCCGCTGAAACTTGCCCATGCCCCCCCCGCTTCTCCTTCACACAAATTCAGACAGCTGACGTTTTGAAAGAGCTGCAAAATCTGGACCCCTACAAATCAGCTGGGCTAGACAATCTGGACCCTTTATTTCTAAAACTAGCCGCTGAAATTGTCGCAACCCCTATTACTAGTCTGTTCAACCTCTCTTTCATAACGTCTGAGATCCCCAGAGATTGGAAAGCTGCCGCGGTCATCCCCCTCTTCAAAGGGGGTGACACTCTAGATCCAAACTGCTACAGACCTATATCCATCCTGCCCTGCCTTTCGAAAGTATTTGAAAGCCAAGTTAACAAACAGATCACCGACCATTTCGAATACCACCGTACCTTCTCCGCTATGCAATCCGGTTTCCGAGCTGGTCATGGGTGCACTTCAGCCACGCTCAAGGTCCTAAACGATATTATAACCGCGATTGATAATAGACAGTACTGTGCAGCCGTCTTCATCGACCTGGCCAAGGCTTTCGACTCTGTCAACCACCGCATTCTTATTGGCAGACTAAATAGCCTTGGTTTCTCAAATGACTGCCTCGCCTGGTTCACCAACTACTTCTCAGATAGAGTTCAATGTGTCAAATCGGAGGGCCTGTTGTCTGGACCTATGGCAGTCTCTATGGGGGTGCCACAGGGTTCAATTCTTGGGCCGACTCTTTTCTCCGTGTATATCAATGATGTCGCTCTTGCTGCTGGTGACTCTCAGATCCACCTCTACGCAGACGACACCATTTTGTATACATCTGGCCCTTCATTGGACACTGTGTTAACAAACCTCCAAACGAGCTTCAATGCCATACAACACTCCTTCAGTAGCCTCCAACTGCTCTTAAACACTAGTAAAACTAAATGCATGCTTTTCAATCGAACGCTGCTGGCACCCGCCCACCCGACTAGAATCACCACTCTTGACGGGTCTGACCTAGAGTATGTGGACAACTACAAATACCTAGGTGTCTGGTTAGACTGTAAACTCTCCTTCCAGACTCACATAAAGAATCTCCAATCCAAAGTTAAATCTAGAATCGGCTTCCTATTTCGCAACAAAGCCTCCTTCACTCATGCTGCCAAACATGCCCTCGTAAAACTGACTATCCTACCGATCCTTGACTTCGGCGATGTCATTTACAAAATAGCCTCCAACACTCTACTCAGCAAATTGGATGTAGTCTATCACAGTGCCATCCGTTTTGTCTCCAAAGCCCCATACGCTACCCACCACTGTGACCTGTACGCTCTTGTTGGCTGGTCCTCACTACATGTTCGTCGTCAAACCCACTGGCTCCAGGCCATCTATAAATCACTGCTAGGCAAATCCCCGCCTTATCTTAGCTCATTGGTCACCATAGCAGCACCCACCCGTAGTCTGCGCTCCAGCAGGTATATCTCACTGGTCATTCCCAAAGCCAACACCTCCTTTGGCCGCCATTCCTTCCAGTTCTCTGCTGCCAATGACTGGAACGAATTGCAAAAATCTCTGAAGCTGGAGACTCTTATCTCCCTCACTAACTTTAAGCATCAGTTGTCAGAGCACCTTACCGATCACTGCACCTGTACACAGCCCATCTGAAATTAGCCCACCCAACTACCTCATCCCTATATTGTTATTTATTTTGCTCTTTTGCACCCCAGTATCTCTATTTGCACATAATCTCTTGCACATCTAGCATTCCAGTGTTAATACTATTGTAATTATTTTGCACTATAGCCTATTTATTGCCTTACCTCCATAACTTGCTACATTTGCACACACTGTATATATATTTTCTGTTGTATTTTTGACTTTATGTTTATTACCCCATATGTAACTCTGTGTTGTTTTTATCGCACTGCTTTGCTTTATCTTGGCCAGGTCGCAGTTGTAAATGAGAACTTGTTCTCAACTGGCTTACCTGGTTAAATAAAGGTAAAATAAAATAAAAATGTTTTGGGGCTGTCGCTGGGCAACACGGACTTTCAACTCCCTCCAAAGATTTTCTATGGGGTTGAGATCTGGAGACTGGCTAGGCCACTCCAGGACCTTGAAATGCTTCTTACGAAGCCACTCCTTCGTTGCCCGGGCGGTGTGTTTGGGATCATTGTCATGCTGAAAGACCCAGCCACGTTTCATCTTCAATGCCCTTGCTGATGGAAGGAGGTTTTCACTCAAAATCTCATGATACATGGCCCCATTCATTCTTTCCTTTACACGGATCAGTCGTCCTGGTCCCTTTGCAGAAAAACAGCCCCAAAGCATGATGTTTCCACCCCCATGCTTCACAGTAGGTATGGTGTTCTTTGGATGCAACTCAGCATTCTTTGTCCTCCAAACACTACGAGTTGAGTTTTTACCAAAAAGTTCTATTTTGGTTTCATCTGACCATATGACATTCTCCCAATCCTCTTCTGGATCATCCAAATGCACTCTAGCAAACTTCAGACGGGCCTGGACATGTACTGGCTTAAGCAGGGGGACACGTCTGGCACTGCAGGATTTGAGTCCCTGGCGGCGTAGTGTGTTACTGATGGTAGGCTTTGTTACTTTGGTCCCAGCTCTCTGCAGGTCATTCACTAGGTCCCCCCATGTGGTTCTGGGATTTTTGCTCACCGTTCTTGTGATCATTTTGACCCCACGGGTGAGATCTTGCGTGGAGCCCCAGATCGAGGGAGATTATCAGTGGTCTTGTATGTCTTCCATTTCCTAATAATTGCTCCCACAGTTGATTTCTTCAAACCAAGCTGCTTACCTATTGCAGATTCAGTTTTCCCAGCCTGGTGCAGGTCTACAATTTTGTTTCTGGTGTCCTTTGACAGCTCTTTGGTCTTGGCCATAGTGGAGTTTGGAGTGTGACTGTTTGAGGTTGTGGACAGGTGTCTTTTATACTGATAACAAGTTCAAACAGGTGCCATTAATACAGGTAACGAGTGGAGGACAGAGGAGCCTCTTAAAGAAGAAGTTACAGGTCTGTGAGAGCCAGAAATCTTGCTTGTTTGTAGGTGACCAAATACTTATTTTCCACCATCATTTGCAAATAAATTCATTAAAAATCCTACAATGTGATTTTCTGGATTTTCTTTTCTCAATTTGTCTGTCATAGTTGACGTGTACCTATGATGAAAATTACAGGCCTCTCTCATCTTTTTAAGTGGGAGAACTTGCACAATTGGTGGCTGACTAAATACTTTTTTTCCCCACTGTACATGTAAACTTTCATTCATAGGCTAGGTTGTAGCAACCTCATGATGCTTATATGGAAAATGTGAGTAGCATGTAGTAGCCTAAACCTATCGATGTTACATTGAACTAACTGGGGGAATGGAATATGAATGACAGTCATTCAATATGCTGTAATAGTAATAAGGCCATGCTCATGAGAATAAAAAAAAAGTCCTCCCTTATCATCAACTGACAGCTACATATAGTGAGAGAAGAAGGGACACAGTACTACTGCGGTCTCTTGCTGCTAGCAATGTGTGTGTAAATGTGTGCATTGTTTATGTGTCTGTTTCTCCAAGAAACGTATTGAAGCATGTGTACCACACTATTACTGACACATGCAAGCACACACATACAGTATATACACATACACACACACACACACACACACACACACACACACACACACACACACACACACACACACACACACACACACAAACACACAGTACAGTGAGTCCCTGTAGAGCCACATAGAAGCCACCAGGGTGGCCTGGCCTTCCCAACACATTTCATCTCAATAAACACTGAAGCAGAATCATTCTGAATAACCCTATACAGTAGGGGTGTGTACGTGGGTGTTTATGCAAATCCCTTCCCTCCCATGTGTCTGTGTGTGTGTCTCTATGGCTGCATTTACACAGGCAGCCCAATTCTGATCTTTTTTTTTTTTTTACTAATTGGTCTTTTGACTAATCAGATCAGCTCTGAAAAAGATCTGATGTGAAACGATCTGATGTGATTGGTCAAAAGACCAATTAGTGGAAAAAAGATCAGAATTGGGATGCCTGTGTAAACGCAGCCAATGTGCATTTGTGCATGTATTTTTTTCACGCCATCCAGAGCCAGCAAAAAATACTTCTCCTTTAAACAGTCCCCAACCAAATACTATTATACTGTTGAATGTTGACCACAAAACCTCAGAAAAAAATGATAATTTCACACCACATAAAGTAAGAAGGGGGCTCCATAAATATTCATATTGCGCGCCTCCAAGAGCTCGCTGCACTCCGCCTTCCCTCCAGGCACGTTGTGTAATGCAATTGTTATGTTTGTGCCACGAGCGGGGAAGCGTCTCTTTAATCTGAGAAGGCCAGGGAGGATCATTGGTAATAAATCACCCCTCCACCCTGGCGTGGCAGCTCCAGACACTGAGGCCTTAACGAGGTGCTGTGTCATCACCTGGAGGGGGAGGAAGAGGGGGAGGAGGAAGAGGAGCCGAGGGGACCTCTGGCAGAGAAAGCACCGCATCAGCTCCACACCTCTTCACACCCTACCTCCCCCCTCCTTCTCCCCACTCCTCTCACCAACTACCACTGGCTCCTACATCGGTGAGGAGCCATTTCCTCCCAGTAAAAAACACATTTATAGGGAGCGGCTCAAGTAGCCTAGCAGGACCCTGAAGGCCACCGGAGGGGTCTAACTCAGCCGCCCGACTCAGCACAATCCTGCGGTCGATTATCACAAGCCAAAAATAAAGGAGGCACCTCGACAAGGGAGAGCAGGCTATACAGAGAGCTGTACTGTAGCTAGATCATTCACGCATGGAAATAATGGCTGTCTGCTGGCTCCACTTGACTTGACCACTGGACGACTGAACACAGCCCTAATGGCGATAGAGGGAGTGGTTTGTTTGAGTCATAGAGGTATATTCAATGGAACAAATAGTGTCATGGATTGTTTGTTTGGGTACATTTATTGAAATTCTAATAGTTCAGATGGCTCGGCATCCGACAAAAGGAATGCTGGGAAATGCACAGAGTGCTTGGAAATCTATTGCCTTGTCAAATGGTGTCAATAGAGAACATGTATTCAATACAGAATGTTGAACACCCTGTCTCCTTTGGCCGGAATGCTATGTTTACAATAATTGTATACTTGGAACATTATAGATTATTTTTGTCATGGAAACATTTTGACATCCTTTACAAGCACAACTAATTAATAGGAAATGGTCCTTGGTTTTCACCGTCCAATTCCGTCCAACTACTGTAGTTACTTTGAAATATTATCATTCATCTCATAAATGGCAAACAGGGTGGATCATTTCTGTGAATAATTTTTTTAAACCGTTTTTAGCAAAACACTTTTTGCGTATTTGGCCCATCTCTCTTAATCTCCCTTTCTCTATCTCGCTCGAACACACACACACACACACACACACACAGGGGCGGTGTGTTCATTAGGGCGATATGGGCGACGCACTGCCAAACGGGAAAAGGAAGGGATTTTTTTTCTAATCAATTATATCACGGCAACAGTAGTTATCAGTGTTCTAATCTAGACGTATGATCTGCCACTAAATGTCCAATCAGGCTAAAGTCGTGCTTCAAATGGCCCCGCCCGTTTTGGGGCGATTTCAGTCAGGTTGAAAATCGCCCCAGAAGTCTCTCATAGACTCTCATGTAAAATATTTTTTTTTTCAAATATCAGAGCTTTCAATACAATCTCTATGGGTTCCGGGAGGGCTTGCACTTACGCGCTTTCGTCATACGTAACATAACCATGAACATAACTAAGAAAAGAGCGGGTAGCAGCGTCAATCAATTCACGTACTCCTGTCAAGATGGCTAGCGTTCAGTGCAACTCGATTGTCTCTTTAAAATAAGTTCCTTTTTGTCGGCGAACAAATCAAGATAAATTGGCAACGAAACAATTAGGACCTCCCAGACCAAATTTAATAATTCAACAGGTTTCTACTAAAGGGGGAAAGTCCTACACCCGAGGATTTTCCAAAAATTGGTACGAACGAAAAACCTGGCTAGCAGGCTGCGATGTAGCTAATGCAGTCTTCTGCTACCCCTGCTTACTCTTTCACCCTGAAGGCGGCACGGCAGACAGCACCGCTTGGACAGCGACTGGTGTAACGGACATGCACCATCTTTCAGAAAAGATTAAGAAACATGAGCTGTCAAAGACCCACATGGATAGCTGTTTGAGATTGTCTGCTTTGGGGAGAGTGAACATTGCCACTCAACTGGATGAGGGATACAGGCTAGCTGTCCGCCGCCACAACGATGAGGTTAGCAAGAACCGCCACATCCTCAGCCGGCTAATCCAGTGTGTGAAGTTTTGCGGAGTGTTTGAGTTAGCTTTGCGAGGCAAAGATGAAACTGAGGGCTCCACCAACCCTGGTATTTTTCTTGGACTTGTCAACTTTGTGGCACAATTAGATGAGGTGTTTGATGACCATCTTAAAAATGCTAAAGTTTAAGGGTACATCAAAGACCATTCAAAACGAGCTACTGGAGTGTGGAGTCGGCGAACTTCGTAGCTATCCAAGCTGACGAGGCCACGGACGTTTCTACACAGACACAGCTGGTGCTTGTGCTGAGGTACATAGATAGCAACCACAAAGTGCAGGAGCGCTTTTTTGAGTTCCTTCCCATCTCGGAATCAACCTCAGTCTCAATCGCCAGTGTGCTTTTGGAGAGACTGAACGGTCTTTTTGCCGACGACGAGAAAGTCAAACTCATTGCGCAAGCTTAGGATGGACGGGTTCATTGGGTTCATTTGACCAGCCCACCGTGAGAGAGGCATCTGGCTACGTGAGGATGCTACATGATGAAGATTTTATTTTTTTCCTGGGGCTTTTTTCACAAAATCATGCCCCACGTCGACATTCTGTACCAGAAGCTACAGAAGAAGGACATCGATGCTGTCTTCATCAAACGTGCCATCGACAGCTTCACAAGCAGTGTGCAGGCCATAAGGTAAGATTAAACAATATCATTCGATCTTTCTCAAAGCAGAGCTTTATTTGAAAATGTATGCATGAAAGGAGACTGCATTTGTGTTTGAAATTACATTATTCTCATTATATATGGCCAGTGGTGTAATCTAGCTTATTTTATATACTATGTGTACTGTACAGTGGTGCTCATAAGTGTATGAACACATTCTAAAGTTGACTAAAAAGAGGAATAAAAAAATTAAAAAATCATCTTTTGGAAATTGATACAGTGCACTGGCACTGTATCAATTTCCAAAAGATGAGACTGTGACTCTGTGACTCTGTTGAACATCCTCATAACTACTCCCATGACAACAGCTGAAGCTGAGAGATGTTTCTCAACTTTGACACGAGTTAAGACATTCCTGCGAAATTCAATGGGCCAGGAACGTCTGAATGCACTGGCCATGCTTTCCATGGAGAGGGAACTAGTCCTCAGCATGCCTGATTTTCAATGAGAAAGTCATTGACCGCTTTGCTGCATTGAAAGAGAGAAGAGAACAGTTTCAGTACAAGTAATGTAGCCTCTCTCTCTCTTTGTCCCTCCCTGTCTGTCTCTTTAACACACACACGCCCAAATCAGTTCACAGTTGATGTTGTTTAAAATAGTTATTTTTCATTTTTTTTTTAGTAAAAAAAAAAAATACATCTGTTCATGTTCATTTTTACAAATCTATACAATTGGCCAGAATATGGTTGTTCATATTTACAAATCTATACAATTGGCCAGAATATGGTTGTTCATTTTTACAAAGCCATACAGATAGCTGTGTTTACCTTTTCTAGAAATTATTTTCAAATTCTGTTTTCAGGCAAAATGTCTATCACTGTTCATTTTCACAAATCTATACAAGAGGGCAGAATATGGAAGTCTATAAAAATTTCTTATTACCAATAACTTGCATCAATGTTTTCAGTAGCCTCTATCAAAAGCTCCTGCTTGCTTGTTGTGAATTATGCTCAGGTGCACATATTTCCAATTCAACCATGAGGCCTTTTTGAAGCAAGTAATGTGTATATCAGTATTGACTTATATGCTGCCCCTGTCTTCATGTTGTTGCTGGACATATCTTTTTTTAAATGTGTGTAGGTCACCTAAATCATCAGAAAAATTGCCCCCCCTGAGAATTTTTGCAGGAGCCGCCACTGCACACACATAAACACTACCTATCGTAGAGAATCCATTAGTTTTGATCAAATTATTGCATCTCGTATTCCAGTCCATGTAAAAAGGATAAAACAGCCTAATGAGCAATTTGAGGATTCAAGATTGACTATGAGGTGACTCTCCTCTGTGTACGTGTGTGTGTACCTGTGTGTGCGTGCATGTGTGCCGTGTGTGTTTGCCAGCCTCTGTGTGTGTGTGCCAATGTGTGTGTGTGCATGTGTATGTGTATGCTCCTGCCTGCCTGCGTGTGTGTTCATCTCTACCTCTCTCCAGCAGATAACTTTACCCACTTTGCTCCCAATCAGATCATTAGGAGACTTGTGCATGGCCTGCGCCAAGAGGCCTCCAGAGTCCACAGACGTCAAGACTCCATGAAAGATTCATGCCAGGAGAGTAAAATAGCTAAAACGAGCCTATTTAAATGGCTGGTCTGGGCTCTAGTGATAGTGCTGACCCGGGTTTCGGGACGCTTAAACGCCCCCAGTAGATCTCATAGGGGAGCAATGAGGAGAAACAGAGAGAAAGAGAGAGGCAAAATGGAGCTCTGGCCGATATATAAAAGAGCAATAGTCATTCAGTAATAAGTAATATTATTAAAGGCAATGACTAGGTGTAACCATATTTAGTCCAATTGGTAATTGAGGTGTTTGTTATATCTTCCCTTTGATGTGATTGGTGTATATTTGGCCACTGGCATGCTTTAGTTATCTCTGTGGAGGTCTGTGTGGGCCGTGCCCGCCACTTTCTGCCCGCAGGAGCACGGAGGCAGCATTGGCTGCCTTGCGGTGCCAGTCAGAGTGGGCAAAGAGCGGGTACAGGGGAGGCTGGGGAGATGGCAGGATAGGGGCTCAGGTTCACAGGCCTGTTTGTTCATCAGTGTGCCCTTAACATGGTCAATTGGCCCAATGACAGAGTGGGCAGACCACCAACCACTAATGGGCATGGGGATGGAGAGAAGGGTGCAAGGCCAGGGAGGGAGGTTCAGAGCCCTGAAGGCACAGCCAAGCTGCAAGGGGGCTTGGTGGTCATGGACAGAGATAAGGGACACAGAGATCAGTGATCAGCAGGATGTGTACTGGTGAGTGGGGACCCCTAGGGAAAGGGCTGTTGACCAGTGGGTTATGAGTGAGGCAAAATTCTATATGTGAGGGTAGAATGTCTGTACATTCCCTGACATGACTGTATTTGCATTAACAAATGCTAGTGGAATTCCAAAATCCACAAATACTGCAATATAACATTGTTTTATATGATTTAATATGCAGAGGCATCAATACAAAATATTTCCCCTAGATTCTGTCTGAGCCAAGTGAGAAAGAGTGCAGTAGTAGTGGGTAAGGCAAGACACTTCAGAATACAGTAAATCATGGTTCAAGTCAGTGGCGTTACATACTGGGGAATGTAAGGTTGCAGGTTGACAAATGCACAAAGCTAAAGTGAAATAGTCCGACTTTCGCTTCTCTTTTCATTTTCTCTGGATCACCGGGCTGGCCCAATCGATAAGCGCTGTAAGAAAAGTTGATGAACTTTGAAGCAGTGGATATCGGTGGAAGTCAAGTGCTAGCTCTCTGAAGTTCTCGGAAAGCACTATTCACAAAAAGGCCACCGTCACCCTCTCTTCTCCCCTCCCCACCCCTCACCTCAAACATCTTCCTGACTACAGCCCTGAGCTCTCCCTCCCTTACGGGAACTTAGTAATAAACCATAAATCAGGGGACAAGGTCCAAAATGGTGTGCTCGTGAAAATAAATATAAACCAATGCCAAACTTGTATTATTTGAGCGAGGGAAGAGGAGGAGGGGAGGATGGAAAAGGTGGAGAAAGAAGGACACGCAAGGAGGAGTGGAAAGTAATTTGTGAGCAAGAAATTGCCAATTTGAGTGTGCTGCCTGGGGATATGGCTCCTCTTTACATTCCCATGGCATGTGTTCTGTGGATAAAGACAGTGAGGGGCCACGCTTATTAGAGCTGAATACACCAACGACCGACGCTTCCCCATAACTTCAAAAGGAGTGTTTTTCATGGGGATCCACAGGTGTTTCTTTCCACTTACTGTAAAACATTTAAGGGAAGGGTGGGATGCAGGTGTCTTGTTTTAAGAGAGAGAGAGAGGTGCAAGGAGAGCAGTTTTATGTCTGGGATGGTGGAGGGTGAGGAAACGGGACACTGTTAATTGCCTTCCCAAATCAAGGTGAACTGGTTCTAAAAATAGGAAGTCATCAAAATGGAAAGTTTGTCTGTCTGTCTGTCAGTATGCCTGTCTGTCACTCTGTCTCTCTTTCTCTCTGTCTGTTTGCCTGAGTAACTAGCTTTCTACCCTCCATTACAGTGGCTTGCGAATGTATTCACCCCCCTTGGCATTTTTACTATTTTGTTGCCTTACAACCTGGAATTAAAATTGATTTTGGGGGGGGTTGCATCATTTTATTTACACAACATGCATACCACTTTGAAGATGCAAAATATTTTTTACTGTGAAACAAACAAGAAATAAGACAAAAAAAACAGAAAACTTGAGCGTGCATAACTATTCACCCCCCCCCCCCCCCCCCCCCAACCAAAGTTACAATTACAGCTGCAAGTCTCTTGAGGTATGTCTCTATAAGCTTGGCACATCTAGCCACTGGGATTGCCCATTCTTCAAGGCAAAACTGCTCCAGCTCCTTCAAGCTGGATGGGTTCCGCTGGTGTACAGCAATCTTTAAGTCATTCCACAGATTCTCAATTCGATTGAGGGCTGGGCTTTGACTAGGCCATTCCAAGACATTTTAATGTTTCCCCTTAAACCACTCGTGTGTTGTTTTAGCAGTATGCTTAGGGTCATTGTCCTGCTGGAAGGTGAACCTCAGTCCCAGTCTCAAATCTCTGGAAGACTGAAACAGGTTTCCCTCAAGAATTTCCCTGAATTTAGCGCCATCCATCATTCTTTCAATTCTGACCAGTTTCCCAGTCCCTGCCGATGAAAAACATCTCCACAGCATGATGCTGCCACCACCATGCTTCAATGTGGGGATGGTGTTCTTGGGGTGATGAAAGGTGTTGGGTTTGCGCCAGACATAGCGTTTTCCTTGATGGCCAAAAAGCTCAATTTTAGTCTCATCTGACCAGAATACCTTCTTCCACATGTTGGGGAGTCTCCCACATGCCTTTTGGCGAACACCAAATGTGTTTGCTTATTTTTTTCTTTAAGCAATGGCTTTTTTCTGGACACTCTTCCATAAAGCCCAGCTCTGTGGAGTGTAAGGCTTAAAGTGGTCCTATGGACAGATACTCCAATCTTCGCTGTGGAGCTTTGCAGCTCCTTCAGGGTTATCTTTGGTCTCTTTGTTGCCTCTCTGATTAATGCCCTCCTTGCCTGGTCCTTGAGTTTTGGTGGGTGGCCTTCTCTTGGCAGGTTTGTTGTGGTGCCATATTCTTTCCATTTTTTAATAATGGATTTAATGGTGCTCCGTGGGATGTTCAAAGTTTCTAATATTTTTTTATAACCCAACCCTGATCTGTACTTCTCCACAACTTTGTCCCTGACCTGTTTGGAGAGCTCCTTGGTCTTCATGGTGCCGCTTGCTTGGTGGTGCCCCTTGCTTAGTGGTGTTGCAGACTCTGGGGCCTTTCAGAACAGGTGTATATATACTGAGATCATGTGACACTTAGATTGCACACAGATGGACTTTATTTAACTAATTATGTGACTTCTGAAGGTAATTGGTTTCACCATATCTTATTTAGGGGCTTCATAGCAAAGGGGGTGAATACATATGCACGCACCACTTTTCCGTAATTTATTTTATTTAATTTTTTTTAACACGTTTTTTTTTAAATTTCACTTCACCAATTTGGACTATTTTGTGTATGTCCATTACATGAAATCCAAATAATAAATAAAAATAAATTTAAATTACAGGTTGTAATGCAACAAAATAGGAAAAACGCCAAGGGGGATGAATACTTTTGCAAGGCACTGTACTTCTCTGAATATCACATATCACATCACTACCCCAAACTGTCTCAACAGTCCCACACCAGGAGATGAACGCACCATCCATTCCACTAACCAAATTACATAATTAATTGTTTTGTCATATTGTTAGCTGTCAAAGTCTGACAGACAAGTGACTGAGATCGTCATGGGTCACTGTTTTTAGACTTTGGAGAAATCCACATAGGTCCCTCTATCAAAATCCAGTCAAATTGGTTGACAGATCTGAATTGGTTTAGCAATCTGTCAATCACCAGACCAGCCCATGGTGAGGTGAAAGTGTGCCCATCAGGACTTCTACCAGACACAGTTGGCATCAGTAGATGGGCTGTTCATACCCTGCGCTGTGCCAGTCTAGCTCCTCAACCAACACGGTATGTGTCCACCATTGCTGACATCCCTAAATAAATATGAATTAGGACTGCCTTGGTACCAGGTCTTGGTGTGCATTTCCTACACATTTAGACTATAATTAATGGAAACATGCTCTAAAAGGCATATTTGACTAATGGTTTATTACCTTAACAGTGCCATCCTCTGAACAGGCTCTCATATTCTACCTGTCGGGTATAGAGCCCTTTGTGGCTCAAAACACCTCTCTCCCTCACAAAGTACATCAAACACTAAGACAGCTCCTTTGAACTCTGTGGTGTTACCAGCCCAACCACTGCTTTTATCCCCTGAGAGAGAGAGCGAGAGAGAGAGAGCGAGAGAGAGAGAGCGAGAGAGAGCGAGAGAGAGCGAGAGAGAGCGAGAGAGAGAGCGAGAGAGAGAGAGAGAGCGAGAGCGAGAGAGAGAGAGAGAGAGAGAGAGAGAGAGAGAGAGAGAGAGAGAGAGAGAGAGAGAGAGAGAGAGAGAGAGTGTGCGCTTGCGTGCGTATGTGTGTGGGTGCGTCTGCGTGCGTGACTTATCCTGGGAAAAGAAAGAAAGTCGTGAAGACTGACATCATCTCTCAGTTTTACCTTATTATTACTGTTGGCCCTAGATGGCATTTCCAAGGGAAACAGTGTCCTAGCTTCACCTCACATAAGAAAAGTTAGCTCGGTAAACACACTGTTTCCTTTCCTGACTTCCTTTGCCATATTTGTCTTGACAACATTGAATTTGCATATCAGAAAAGTACCTATTTGCCCAATTTAAATGAGCTCATAATAAGTCATTGTAAAGAAAGGAGGGAATATATTCGGTACACTGTATATATAAACTTTGTTTCTTCTCCCTGGACTCCTAATAAAACGCTAGCCGACCTTGGAACTTTTAGGAGATAGCGTGTTTAACCGTTATCTAGGGGGAGCACATAAACAATGACAAAACAGCTAACTTTCTTTACAGTACTGTCTCTATGCAAATCATAAACGCTACTCTTTATTAATATGATAAATGGCCCACGAAGCCTGTGCCTCCTTTAGCACGACCGAAAAGCAACAGCCTCATAAATTACAATTTAATGACATGCAAAGATAAGGGAAATAACCTCTCGATGAAACAACGCTTAAATTTATGAAACATTTCAGACACCAATAACTTAAAGTCACCGTGCATGGCCTTTTTTTGCCTGAGTTATGAATTGCCATAAGAAAAGTTAGGGATTTTTTCCCCCTGTTTTGGAGGTGGTGGAGGAACATATCTCACCCTTGTTCACTGCTGCAGTGACGCCGGTGAGGCAAGCCCGTCCCCTTCCCTTAATAAAAACCCCCAGTTGCAAATATCCAATTGTGTTGCACACACAATAAACCTCATTTTCACTCTCTCCCTCTTCATACACACATCCTCTCTTCCTGCACCCACACGTAACCTAAAAATACCATCCATAATCGGGCTGTGGAGCCCACTGCTAAGCTTTCGAGAAGACCATGGCAGAAACTGGTTGGCAGTATGAATACATCAAGGCGTCGCTATAGAAATCACACACAAGGCAGTGATTTGTGACCTGGCTTTGCCCCTCAATGGATTCCATGATGAGATTGCTAAGAGATTATCTGCAGGCTTGCGATAGTTAATCATCCCGGTTATTGTTCACATAATGGTTACTATAGCCTGGTCCCCAATCTGTTTGTGCTGTATAGCCAACTCATTTGTTGTTGATCAATGGAGTTGGCAAGACAGCACAAACAGATCTAGAGTCAAGGTCTCTATCAAGGAAACACAAAGCCAGGTTAGTCATATTAATCATCTGCGCTAAACATTTCTTTATGTGAATATGTATCCACACTGCAATTATGGTAACGTCAATGCATTTAGCAGAAATACCTTTGAGAAGAGTGGTTCCTTAACCCATTAGGACCATTAAAAAAAATCCTATATACAGTTGAAGTCGGAAGTTTACATACACCTTAGCCAAATACATTTAAACTCAGTTTTTCACAATTCATGACATTTAATCCTAGTAAAAAATCCCTGTTTTAGGTCAGCTATGATCACCACTTTGTTTTAAGAATGTGAAATGTCCGAATAATAGTAGAGAGAATGGTTTATTTCAGGTTTTATTTCTTTCATCACATTCCCAGTGGGTCAGAAGTTTACATACACTCAATTAGTATTTGGTAGCATTGCCTTTAAATTGATTAACTTGGGTCAAACGTTTCGGGTAGCCTTCCACAAACTTCCCACAATAGGTTGGGTGAATTTTGGCCCATTCCTCCTGACAGAGCTGGTGTAACTGAGTCAGGTTTGTAGGCCTCCTTGCTCGCACACACTTTTTCAGTTCTGCCCACAAATGTTCTATAGGATTGAGGTCAGGGCTTTGTGATGGCCACTCCAATACCTTGACTTTGTTGTCCTTAAGCCATTTTGCCACAGCTTTGGAAGTATGCTTGGGGTCATTGTCCATTTGGAAGACCCATTTGCGACCAAGCTTTAACTTCCTGTCTGATGTCTTGAGATGTTGCTTCAATATATCCACATAATTTTCTTTCCTCATGATGCCATCTATTTTGTGAAGCGCACCAGTCCCTCCTGCAGGAAAGCACCCCCACAGCATGATGCTGCCACCCCTGTGCTTCATGGTTGGGATGGTGTTCTTCGGCTTGCAAGCACCCCCTTTTTCCTTCAAACATAACGATGGTCATTATGGCCAAACAGTTCTATTTTTGTTCATCAGACCAGAGGACATTTCTCAAAAAAGTAGAATCTTTGTCCCCATGTGCAGTTGCAAACCGTAGTCTGGCTTTTTTATGGCGGTTTTGGAGCAGTGGCTTCTTCCTTGCTGAGCAGCCTTTCAGGTTATGTCGATATAGGACTAGTTTTACTGTGGATATCGATACTTTTGTACCTGTTTCCTCCAGCATCTTCACAAGGTCCTTTGCTGTTGTTCTGGGATTGATTTGAACTTTTCGCACCAAAGTACGTTAATCTCTAGGAGACAGAACGCGTCTCCTTCCTGAGCAGTATGACGGCTGCGTGTTCCGATGGTGTTTATACTTGCGTAATATTGTTTGTACAGATGAACGTGGTACCTTCAGGCATTTGGAAATTTCTCCCAAGGATGAACCAGACTTGTGGAGGTCTACAATGTTTTTCCTGAGGTCTTGGCTGATTTCTTTTGATTTTCCCATGATGTGAAGCAAAGAGGCACTGAGTTTGAAGGTAGGCCTTGAAACACATCCACAGGTACACCTCCAATTGACTCAAATGATGTCAATTAGCCTATCAGAAGCTTCTAAAGCCATGACATCATTTTCTGGAATTTTCCAAGCTGTTTAAATGCACAGTCAACTTAGTGAATGTCAACTTCTGACCCACTGGAATTGTGATACAGTGAATTAAAAGTGAAATAATCTGTCTGTAAACAATTGGTGGAAAAATGACTTGTGTCATTCACAAAGTAGATGTCCTAACCAACTTGCCAAAACTATTGTTTGGTAACAAGAAATTTGTGGAGTGGTTGAAAAACAAGTTTTAATGACTCCAACTTAAGTGTATGTAAACTTCCGACTTCAACTGTATATCTCTATTAAAAAAAGCTACCTGATATCAAACCAAACTTTGACTGGCACATACTGTATACTGTACTGTACTGTGCTGTTGAAAAATATATATTTACAAGTCAAAGTATGCGGCTGGCTTAACATGAAAAGCAATTCACAGGTGTCTCACTCCATGTCTCATCTTTTCTCTTTTCCACTAAATAGAAAGTCATATAATCTGTACTATCACCACCATCAATTCAAAACCAATGGCCTATTAACCCATTCATACAACAATCACTACAATATACAATCGCATTCTGCATGCCTTCCTATGACATCTAAAAATAGCAAAATGCCCCCCCAAAAATGGACTCATGATGCATACAGTGGGGTTGATGTATGATCATAGAAATCATTTTGAATGGCTGCTGTGGAGATATTGATTGTTGATTTCTACAGGAGTTCAAAACACGCTAGTCAGAAGCGCTAGCTGTATTTTCTCTGCTGCTACATTTATAAACGTGTCTATGTGTGTGTGTGTGTGTGTGTGTGTGTGTGTGACCTGTGACCTGTGCTGATAGCATCGCTCTGAGTGGTGGCTGCAGGTCATATCTGGAGAGCAGTTCAATCATATACTCTTTATAAAAAGATAGTGAGCAACAATTAACCAAGGTGACCTGGCCGCTACATCATAACTATCATAACCACAGTGTTGATACGCAGCTTTACAGTCTATGCCACACGTGTGCGCACACGCACACAAGCATGTGCACGCACACACGGGTTGGTGTTGGACCACTGTAAGTCTGCCTATGAGCCAACTAGCACAATTGGTTATGGATAAGATGGCAGAGACAGACACTACTCTAATGATCTGTTTAATATTTCTATGACCTGAAGGCCCCTCCTCCACGCAGTTGCCTTGGGAACAATGCCACCTCCCACTCACTCTGCGGTTGTTGTCATGGCATTTGATTTTTATGATGGCTTATAACACCTTTGCTCAAGAAAACAATCGAAGCCAAGAGACATTTACACTAAAGTACTTGAGATACTCAGTAGCACACAAAAGCAGATTGGGGGTTGGACAAACATTATTACAACCTCAGACAAACAATAAAACAACCTCAGCAGGTGTGAGAAGATTATCTTTGTCAAGGTTAATGGAAAAGTGTCGGCTTTATCCTTCCAACACATTTATTTCCACCTGTATAGCGACGGTCTCTGACTCCCACACACTGGAAGGCAACAGGGAATCAGGGAAGCTCAGAGCCCCCAAACATGACAGAGTAGTCAGGGTTGCCAGGCCGAACCGCCACAAACTAAATGCGGTGAGAAAGTAGTTATCTGCCGATAAATAGTTATTTGGGAAGCCTCTGGGCTGTTTTTGGTTCTGTCAACTGCTGGACTCCTACATTGTGATGTGATGGGGGACTTGGAGAGAGAGGCACAGTTACAGTTTGTATAACGCCTCTCAGAGGATGTCCATTACGGCTGATCCAGAGAGACCCTGAAAACAAAATAAAAATGGAAATAACATGCAAGATCCACTATGGCAGTTTTGTAACATCACATTATTTTAGTCCCTCATGCCCGTCTCTCAACTTGAATAGACTGTTCCTTCTCCTCTCCTCTGCTCTCCTCCCCCCTCCTGTCCTGTCCTCTCCTCTCAACTTTATGTCTTTTTTTTGTCAGACAGACTGTTACAGACCGGTTAAGGTGCATTTTGCCAAAGAGAGGTATAGAGGCCATGGGCAGCCCATAACTCTCCATCTGTTGTCTATGGGCCTGGCTCTACAGATGGCCAATGGTTCTGGCACTGGGTGAACCAATCTCAGAACAGAGCACGTATTCACAAAGAGTCTCAGAGTAAGAATGCTGATCTAGGAACAGTTTTGCCTTGTAGATCATACTGACTAAGAGTATATAGACAGGAAGGACCTGGGCCCAGATTCACAAAACCTTCTTAAGAAATGTATTCTTAACTGCCATTTCTTCCTTAACTATAGATTTAAGAAAAAAGTTAAGCAAAGTTGCTATTCCTCAAAAACGTTATTGGACATTTTCTTGCTCTATTTCTTATGTTTCTTCTTAAGGTAAAAGTTAAGAAGAAATTCGATTCTTGAAACTAAAGTTCTTGAGATTGCATCATCTGTGGATCTGTTGGGGCGGTATGCAAATTGAAGTGGGTCTAGGGTTTCTGGGATAATGGTGTTGATGTGAGCCATGACCAGCCTTTCAAAGCACTTCATGGCTACAGACGTGAGTACTACATGTCGGTAGTCATTTAGGCAGGTTACCTTAGTGTTCTTGGGCACAGGGACAATGGTGGTCTGCTTGAAACACGTTGGTATTACAGATTCAGACAAGGAGAGGTTGAAAATGTCAGTGAAGACACATGCCAGTTGGTCAGCGCATGCTCGTAGTACACATCCTGATAATCCATCTGGCCCTGCAGCCTTGTGAATGTTGACCTGTTTAGAGGTCTTACTCACACCGGCTACGGAGAGCGTGATCACACAGTTGTCCGGAACAGTTGATGCTCTCATTCATGTTTCAGTGTTACTTGCCTCGAAGCGAGCATAGAAGTAATTTAGCTCGTCTGGTAGGCTCGTGTCACTGGGCAGCTCGCGGCTGTGCTTCCCTTTGTAGTCTGTAATAGTTTGCAAGCCCTGCCACATCCGACGTGCGTTGGAGACAGTGTAGTACGATTCGATCTTAGTCCTGTATTGACGCTTTGCCTGTTTGATGGTTCGTCAGAGGGCATAGCGGGATTTCTTATAAGTTTCCGGGTTAGAGTCCCGCTCCTTGAAAGCGGAAGCTCTACCCTTTACCTCAGTGCGGATGTTGCCTGTAATCCATGGCTTCTGGTTGGGGTATGTACGTACAGTCACTGTGGGGATGACGTCATCGATGCAATTAGTGATGAAGCCAGTGACTGATATGGTGTACTCCTCAATGCCATCGGAAGAATCCCAGAACATATTCCAGTCTGTGCTAGCAAAACAGTCCTGTAGCTTAGCATCTGCTTCATCTGACCACATTTTTATTGACTGAGTCGCTGGTGCTTCTTGCTTTAGTTTTTGCTTGTAAGCAGGAATCAGGAGGAAAGAATTATGGTCTCAAATGGAGGACGAGGGAGAGCTTTGTACGCGTCTCTCTGTGGAGTAAAGGTGGTCTAGAGATTATTTCCCTCAGTTTGCACATTTAACATGCTGGTCGAAATTAGGTAAAACTGATTTAAGTTTCCCTGCATTAAAGTCCCCGGCCACTAGGAGCAGCGCCTCTGCATGAGCGTTTTCCTGTTTGCTTATGGCCGTATACAGTTCATTGAGTGTGGTCTTAGTGCCAGCATCGGTTTGTGGCGATCGATAGACAGCCTCGAAGAATATAGATGAAAACTCTCTTGGTAGATAGTGTGGTCTACAGCTTATCATGAGATACTCTACCTCAGGCGAGCAAAACCTCAAGACTTTCTTAGATATCGTGCACTAGCTATTGTTTACAAATATACAGTTGAAGTCAGGAAGTTTACATACACTTAGGTTGGAGTCATTAAAACTTGTTTTCCAACCACTCCACTCTTGTTCACAAACTATAGCTTTGGCAAGTCGGTTAGGACATCTACTTTGTGCATGACACAAGTAATTTTTCCAACAATTGTTTACAGACAGATTATTTCACTTATAATTCACTGTATCACAATTCCCGTGGGTCAGAAGTTTACATTCACTAAGTTGACTGTGCCTTTAAACAGCTTGGAAAATTCCAGAAAATGATGTCATTGCTTTAGAAGCTTCTGATAGGCTAATTGACATCATTTGAGTCAATTGGAGGTGTACCTGTGGATGTATTTCAAGGCATACCTTCAAACTCAGTGCCTCTTTGCTTGACATCATGGGAAAATCAAAAGAAATCAGCCAAGACCTCAGAAAAAACATTGTAGACCTCCACAAGTCTGGTTCATCCTTGGGAGCAATTTCCAAACACCTGAAGGTACCACGTTCATCTGTACAAACAATAGTACACAAGTATAAACACGATGGGACCACGCAGCCGTCATACCGCGCAGGAAGGAGACGCATTCTGTCTCCTAGAGATGAACGTGCTTTGGTGCGAAAAGTGCAAATCAATCCCAGAACAACAGCAAAGGACCTTGTGAAGATGCTGAAGGAAACAGGTACAAAAGTATCTATATCCACAGTAAAACGAGTCCTATATCGACATAACCTGAAAGGCCGCTCAGCAAGGAAGAAGCCACTGCTCCAAAACCGCCATAAAAAAGCCAGACTACGGTTTGCAACTGCACATGGGGACAAAGATCGTACTTTTTGGAGAAATGTCCTCTGGTCTGATTAAACAAAAATATAACTGTTTGGCCATAATGACCATCGTTATGTTTGGAGGAAAAAGGGGGGCTTGCAAGCCGAAGAACACCATCCCAACTGTGAAGCACGGGGTGGCAGCATCATGCTGTGGGGGTGCTTTGCTGCAGGAGGGACTGGTGCACTTCACAAAATAGATGACATCATGAGGCAGGAAAATTATGTGGATATATTGAAGCAACATCTCAAGACATCAGTCAGGAAGTTAAAGCTTGGTCGCAAATGGGTCTTCCAAATGGACAATGACCCCAAGCATACTTCCAAAGTTGTGGCAAAATGGCTTAAGGACAACAAAGTCAAGGTATTGGGGTGGCCATCACAAAGCCCTGACCTCAATCCTATAGAAAATGTGTGGGCAGAACTGAAAAAGCGTCTGCGAGCAAGGAGGCCTACAAACCTGATTGAGTGACACCAGCTCTGGAATGGGCCAAAATTCACCCAACTTATTGTGGGAAGCTTGTGGAAGGCTACCCGAAACGTTTGACCCAAATTAAACAATTTAAAGGCTTGTTTACCCACTGGGAATGTGATGAAAGAAATAACAGCTGAAATAAATCATTCTCTCTACTATTATTCTGACATTTCACATTCTTAAAATAAAGTGGTGATCCTAACTGACCTAAAACAGGGAATTCTTACTCGGATTAAATGTCAGGAATTGTGAAAAACTGCATTTAAATGTATTTGGCTAAGGTGTATGTAAACTTCCGACTTTATAATAATAATAATATGCCATTTAGCAGACGCTTTTATCCAAAGCGACTTACAGTCGTGCGTGCATACATTTTTTGTGTATGGGTGGTCCCGGGGATCGAACCCACTACCTTGGCGTTACAAGCGCCATGCTCTACCAGCTGAGCTACAGAGGACCACGACTTCAACTGTACATAGACCGCCACCCCTTGTCTTACCAGAGGCTGCTGTTCTATCCTGCCGATATAGTGTATAAACCGCCAGCTGTATGTTATTCATGTCGTCGTTCAGCCACGACTCTGTGAAACATAAGATATTTTTTCGGTCACAATTTGCTTTTTTTCATGTAATGATTTGCATGATATTGATGAAATTAAGTATGGTTTGCTCTATGGTAAGACTAACATTTTGTCACGCCCTGGCTCTGGGGACTCTCGTATGTTGAGCCAGGGTGTTAGGTTCTAGTTTTGTGTTTCTATGTTGGCCAGGGTGGCTCCCAATCAGAGACGGCTGTAGCTTGTTGTCTCTGATTGGGAGCCATACTTAGGTAGCCGTAGGCATTCATTTGTTGTGGTTTCTTGTTCCTTTTGGTTTGTGTTTGTAACCAAGGACTTCACGTTTCGTATCGTTTGTTGTTTTGTTCGTGTGATCTCTAAATAAAAAGTATGTTCGCATTCCACGCTGCGCCTTGGTCCTCTCTTCTCGACGATCGTGACAGAAGAAACCACCATAACTGGACCAAGCAGCGTGTCCAGGAGCCAACGCCAGAGAGGACTCTAAAAGATATCAACCTCGACTGGGTCAAGCCGCGGGAGGAGGAGAGAGGCTGGACTTGGGAGCAGAGGAGCGAGAGTCTGGCGAGAGCCATGGAGACCTGGCCCACGGGGAGGAGAGACGCCCAGAAATTTTTTAGGGGGGGACGACGGGGCAGCAGGAGGCCGGGATAGAGTGGTGCAGCAGGTTGGCAAGGGAGGCCGCCAGGTTACGGGAGTCACTGGTCACCAGGGGGAAGGAGAATGTAGAGGCACGGCGAGAGGTACTGGGGTGTGTTGCCAGTCCGGTCCGGCCCGTTCCTGTCCCTCGCACCGAGCCTGTGATGCGCGTCGCCAGCCCGGCTCGGCCTGCTCCTGCTCCTGCTCCCCGCACCAAGCCTATGGTGTGCGTCGCCAGCCCGGCCCGGCCTGCTCCTGCTCCCCGCACCAAGCCAATGGTGCGCGTCGCCAGCCCGGCCCGGCCTGTTCCTGCTCTCCGCACCAAGCCTATGGTGCGCGTCGCCAGCCCGGCCCGGCCTGTTCCTGCTCCCCGCACCAAGCCAATGGTGCGTGTCGTCAGCCCGGTCCGGCCTGTTCCTGCTCCCCGCACCAAGCCAGTGGTGCGCTTCGTCAGCCCGGTTCGGCCCGTCCCTGCTCCCCGCACCAAGCCAATGGTGCGCGTCGTCAGCCCAGCCCGGTCCGGCCCGTCCCTGCTCCCCGCACCAAGCCTGTGGTGCGCGTCGTCAGTCCGGCACAGCCCGTGCCTGTTCCACAGCTGCTCCACTCCAGAGCTAGAGCATTCCGCTCCACCAGTGTTCAGTCCAGCTCCGACCAGCAGGGCCAGACCAGACCAGGGGCGCTTTGGGGGGTTAGAGAGGGAGTGGGAGTCATGCCTGGAGCCGGATCCGCCGCCGAGGCGGAGTGCCCACCCGGTCCCTCCCCTGTTGTGTTTGGTTGGCGCGGTCGGAGTCCGCGCCTTTGGGGGGGGGTACTGTCACGCCCTGGCTCTGGGGACTCTCGTATGTTGAGCCAGGGTGTTAGGTTCTAGTTTTGTGTTTCTATGTTGGCCAGGGTGGCTCCCAATCAGAGACGGCTGTAGCTCGTTGTCTCTGATTGGGAGCCATACTTAGGTAGCCGTAGGCATTCGTTTGGTGTGGTTTCTTGTTCCTTTTGGTTTGTGTTTGTAACCAAGGACTTCACGTTTCGTATCGTTTGTTGTTTTGTTCGTGTGATCTCTAAATAAAAAGTATGTTCGCATTCCACGCTGCGCCTTGGTCCTCTCTTCTCGACGATCGTGACACATTTGCTGACATTAGCATTCAGCTAACTAGCTAGCTTAGCTAGTAAGGTAGTATGTGAGGAGGATGCATGTTTAGCTATGATAGCATTACTGTACTTTTATATTCGTATGAGAGGGGTAAAAGTAAATCTTTGCCATGCTGAAGTTACTTGATGAAGCAAAAGTTGTTAGCTAACGTTAGCTAGCTAGTTAGCTAGCTAGCAGCTGTGCCACTTTGGCTGTGTTATTGTCTTGCAGCTAAATTAATGAGTGTATGGATGAGAAAATAAGCCATTTAAATGTCTGCACATGCTTGTGAATTGTTGCATCATTAAAGACTGTAATATGGTTTGGTGCATTAATCAAGAGTGTTATATGGTAGATGCATGAAAAGTTGCTTGCATAGCTAGTTGAATAGTTTGCATGCTTAGCCTACTGGCTAGTGGATACTGTAACATTTACGGTAAATTTGATCAGCGAAGCAAGAACATCACCTGAACCCTCTCTCGGCTCATGACATTCCTGTTGATAATGTGAATTACATTTTTTATGTACATACACTTCATGGCCAAAAGTATGTGGATACCCCTTATGGGCTGCCAATGGCCTCTATACCTCTCATTGGCAAAATGCACCTTAACCGGTCTGTAACAGCCAAAAAAAGACACCCATCAAGTTGAGAAGAGACGACAGGAGAGGAGGGAAGAGGAGAGCAGAGCAGAGGAGAGGGAACAGTCCTATTCGAGTTGAGAGACAGGCATGAGGGACTAAAATAATGTGATGTTACAAAACTGCAATGGTGGGTCTTCCATGTTATTTCAAAAACATTTTTTTGGGGGGGGTTCTCCAGATCGGCCGTAATGGACATACTCTGAGAGGCATTATACAGACTGTAACTCTGCCACTCTCTCTAACTCCCCCATCACATCACGATTTAGGAGCCCAGGAGTGGACAGATCCAAAAACAGCCCAGAGGCTTCCCAAGGAACTACACTATATATACAAAAGTATGTGGACACTGCTTCAAATTAGTGTATTCTGCTATTTCAGCCACAACCGTTACTAACAGGTGTATAAAATTGAGCACACCAGCCATGCAATCTCCATAGACAAACATTGGTAGTAGAATGGCCTACCTGAAGAGCTCAGTGACTTTCAACGTGGCACTGTCATAGGATGCCACCTTTCCAACAAGTCAGTTCATCAAATTTCTGCCCTGCTAGAGCTGCCCCTGTCAACTGTAAGTGGAGTTATTGTGAAGTGTAAAATGAAACGTCTAGGAGCAACAATGGCTCAGCTGCGAAGTGGTAGGCCAAACAAGCTCACAGAACGGGACCGGCGAGTGCTGAAGCGTGTAGCGCGTAAAAATCAACTGTCCTCGGTTGCAACACTCACTATAGAGTTCCAAACTGCCTCTGGAAGCAAAGTCAGCACAATAACTGTTCGTTGGGAGCTTCATGAAATGGGTTTCCATGGCCGAGCAGCCGCACACAAGCCTAAGATCACCATACGCAATGCCAAGCATCGGCTGGAGTGGTGTAAAGCTCTCCGCCATTGGACTCTGGAGCAGTGGAAATGCGTTCCTGGAGTGATGAATCACGCTTCACCATCTGGCAGTCCGACGGACGAATCTGGGTTTGGCGGATGCCAGGAGAACACTACCAGCCCGAATGCTAAGTGCCAACTGTAAAGTTTGGAGGAGGAGGAATAATGGTCTAGGACTGTTTTTCATGGTTTGGGCTAGGCCCTTTAGTTCCAGTGAAGGGAAATCTTAACGCTACAGTTTGGAGAAGGCCCTTTCCTGTTTCAGCATGACAATGCCCCCTTGCATAAAGTGAGGTCCATACAGAAATGGTTGTCAAGATCGGTGTGAAAGAACTTGACTGGCCTGCACAAAGCCCTGACCTCAACCCCATCGAACACCTTTGGAATAAATTGGAGAGCCAACTGCAAGCCATGCCTAATCGCCCAACATCAATGCCTGACCTCACTAATGCTCTTGTGGCTGAATGGAAGCAAGTTCCCGCAGAAATGTTCCAACATCTAGGGGAAAGTGTTCCCAGAAGAGTGGAGGCTGTTATAGCAGCAAAGGGGGGACCAACTCCATATTAATGCCCATGATTTTGGAATGAGATGTTCGACAAGCAGGTGTCCACATACTTTTGGTTATGTAGTGTATTATGTAAATTGAAATTTCATCCTGATACCTCTACTTCAACTCTCTTCAATGACAAGCTCTTATTATTGTGCCATATCTGAACCAGAGAGGGGGGGGGGATGGGATGCCCTGTTTTGTAATTAATCTACCCAGCGACGGCAGGTGTTTTTGCCCCTGCCTGTGTTGTTTATTTGATTTAGCGAGCGGAGAGGGGGATACCGCAGGTATACCCAGGCAACACAGATGGTAAACAGGCTTGGCCCTGATAAATATGTGTTCTGTCTCCTTGTGTTACCCTGGATGACTCTTAGCTCTGGATGTTGCTCACCTCTAGGAAGTAGCAGTGTTTGTGCTAGTGATGACAAATGGATATCTGACAGCAGTAGATGCAGTGGTGGTAAGAAGATATGGATGTTTGTGTGGTACCAGAGTTCAAAGGTGATGACATCAGGTAAGCGTATGTGCCTCCCATGGCACCCCAACTCTTGGCTACAGCAGCTTCACACACGCATGCACACACACACACACACACATACTCCACCAACCTAACCCTTCACCCATTTTCATTACTCCAGGTCACCTCTCCCATAAATTACCTCCTCCTGTCAAATCGCCCCATGTTGATCTATGAGAATTATGTCTGTAGCCAATAGCATCTATCAGATTGATCCTGAGGGACAGGACTGACTGACGGGACATTGATTGGAAGTGAAACAACAGGAGACAGAAGCTCTGGTTTGTGGCCTGAAAGTCACTATGGGATGTATATGGGATTATTCTATTTTCTTTCTTTCTTTCTTTCTTTCTTTCTTTCTTTCTTTCTTTCTTTCTTTCTTTCTTTCTTTCTTTCTTTCTTTCTTTCTTTCTTTCTTTCTTTCTTTCTTTCTTTCTTTCTTTCTTTCGTTCATTATCTCTTTCTCTCTCTCTCTCTCTGTTTCTCTCTCTTTCTCTTCATCTAAGTGCAGGGCAATATTGCATCAAGGCGCATCAGGATTCAGATCAGGCCCTCATTGGCTGGGCTCGTGGATTGAGTTAGCATTGATTTTCAGTCCCCTCGACCTCACACCTTAACCCAAATCTCCATATCCCTCTCTCTGCTGGCAAACTGAAGAGGAAGCATCAGCCCTGTTCCCCTGTTCTGTGCACACAAGCCTGTTCGAGCGAGGAGATAGATTGAGAGAGAGAGAGAGAAGGAGGGAAAGAGGGAGAGGGAGAGAGATGTATCTCTCTGGAGTGTCCGCTAGCTTTTACTGTGAGTCTTATATGAATCCAGACTTCCCAATGTTAATCACAGCCCACATGTTTTCATCATCCTGTGACTCTGACACTAAAATACTTTTGTTTGATTCCCGGGCAGCATAAAGAGAAAGTGTGTGTGTGTGTGTGTGTGTGTGCTTGTGACAATTGGAAAGAGCAAACTGAATGACGCTGACGGGATGACCCACACAAATCATTTCTATCAGGCACGCCAGAGTAGGCCTCGACGCCATGGCCCTCTTCAGAGGCAGGCAGAGGGGTCCATGGAAATGAAGAACAAAGACTAGCCTGGCGTCATCAGCTTTTTCATTTCCCCTCAAGACACATATAAAGAATGTGCTTCAAAATGTTTCTAAGAAAGGTGGGAAAGAGAGAAAGTCACAAGAGAGAAACAAACTATCCTTCAGAGAAAAGAAAGGATGGGAAGGAGGGTAAAATGAGTAGAGCTCATGTAAGTGAACTGCATCAAGAAAGAGAGAGAAGAGAATATAGATGGATAGATAAATAGATGTACCGTAACAAAATGGGTTGGTAATGAGTTAGAGAAAGTCAGGATGAAACATCTCGATCTTCTAATAGATATAAGTTGATTTGAACCAGCCAGTGAGCCAGAATTTCTTTAACAACCCATGTCTCACACATGCTGAGTTATAGCAGCACCTAGAGAGAAACACAAACACACACTTAAATCAGATCACACACACACAGACACCAACACCCACAGACACAGCCACAGACACCAACTTAAATCACATCACCATATTAATGCACTTCTCCATTTAACGACTGCAGCGCTAATTTCCCTACAGTCGTGGATATGACGGTCGAGTAAGCACCAGTGGGATACAAACTCAATTGAGTTACAGCCACAGTTAACGCTGGTCAGTCAGGAGGGAAAAAGGTAAAATGAGAGGAAAGAGAGAGAGAGAGGAGAGGAGAGGAGAGGAGAGGAGAGGAGAGGAGAGGAGAGGAGAGGAGAGGAGAGGAGAGGAGAGGAGAGGAGAGGAGAGGAGAGGAGAGGAGAGGAGAGGAGAGGAGAGGAGAGACAGGGGGAAAAGAGAATAGGATAGGAGAGAGGACAGAAATACCATCCCTGGTTGTTGTCTGGTTGTTGTCTGGTAAGCAGCGCCATAGAGGAATCGATAAAGTTCAAATAAAAGATGACCTGCCTGAGCAGATGGGTATAACAGGGTCCGTAAATAATTATAATGAAAAGATGGCTCCCAAGATGGCAGCGTATGATTTAACTTCCCTTTAATGGGAGGGAGATAAAGATGTCAGAGGAATTATACGGTGGGACGTGGGGACTGCTTTTTTGGCAAGGGGGTGTGGCGGGAGGGGAGGTGCAGGGCTAACTGTCCCATGCTGCGGCACTATGGGTAATTTAGGAGCGGGTGAGTGATGCTGTGACACTTACTCTGCCTAAGGTACTTTAAGTTGCAGAGAACTGTCGCAAAAGCCAATGAGAGAAATATTGTATAGTGGCAAGTCCCTTCACTACCCATGGAGTGTCTCCTGAGTGGCGCAGTGGTCTAAGGCACTGCATCGCAGTGCTAGCTGTGCCACTAGAGATCCTGGTTCGAATCCAGGCTCTGTCGCAGCCGGCCGCGACCGGGAGACTCATGGGCAGCACACAATTGGCCTAGCGTTGTCCAGGGTAGGGGAGGGAATGGCCGGCAGGGATGTAGCTCAGTTGATAGAGCATGGCGTTTGCAACGCCAGGGTTGTGGGTTCATTTCCCACGGGGGACCAGTATGAAAAAAAATATATATGTATTCACTAACTGTAAGTCGCTCTGGATAAGAGCGTCTGCTAAATGACTAAAATGTAAATAATGTAAATGAGTAGGGCTGTGGATCTATAAGGCTGTGGATCTGTAGGGCTGTAGGGCTGTAGGGCTGTAGGGCTGTAGGGCTGTAGGGCTGTAGGGCTGTAGGGCTGTAGGGCTGTAGGGCTGTAGGGCTGTAGGGCTGTAGGGCTGTGGATCTAAAGACCCGATATTGCTGGGAGGTGGAGATACACAGCACAAAGGAATACAAAAATCCAAGGCAAAAATAGATGGCTAGCACCACATAGAATGACGGCAGGGCGAACACACATATTCACCTTACACACAAACACCTTCATCATGGGTATTTGCTATGACTTCTATAGCCAAGGCAAGATGTGGTTCAGAATGCACACAAGGGGCCACACAAACAATATTTCCAGTCTCTGCAGACCCATATATGAGAGAAAATAGATGCCCAGTCAGTCACCACAAATGCATCTTTACAGAGTGAGGAGGTGGTCAGGGGCCTTGGTCTCTAGCCTGCCTGGCCCTCATTGGCCCTCCAGTATGATTTACAGCCCTTTAAATGATTGTCTGGGGAGGAAGAAGGAGTAGACATCATGGCTACATCCCAAATGGCACCCTATTCCCTATATAGTGCACTACTTTTGACCAGAACCCTATCAGGCCCTGTCAAAAGTAGTGCACTATAATGGGAATAGGCCATTAAACCATTAAACAGATCCCTATCACAGGCGGGTCAGCTAGTTCACTTTACATAGCCAGAGGGGGGACATGAAGTGACAAGCAAGGGAAAGGCTTGAGTGGTTTTACTGATCGTAAAAAACGTTCCTAGCTGAACGGCACAAGAAGAAATGGAAGGGAGGGTGAGTTGTGCTTGCTCGGGAGGAAGGGTGTGCGTGTGTGTGTGTGTGTGTTGGGAGGGGGGCAGGGCTGTGTGTGTGGTGGGGGGCTGTACTGTGTCTGTACAGAGTCTAGTGGAGGCTGCTGAGGGGAGGACGGCTCATAATAATGTCTGGAATGGCGCAAATGGAATGGCATCAAACCCTGTGTTTGATGTATTGAATACCATTCCACCAATTCCGCTCCAGCCATTACCACGAGCCCGTCCTCCCCAATTAAGCAGTCACCAACCTCCTGTGGTACAGACCCCCGACGAGTATGACTGTTTACGTTCATGTGAGTGTGCATGCACACCTCCCTCTGAGAACAGTGTGAGTCACCACAGTCCATATAACGACTGACTGCTCTCACCCATGAAGGTAACCCAACCTTCTCCTCCTCCCCACCTGTCCCACCTCTACCTCTCCTCCACCTCTCCTCTGTCCCCAATGCCTTGTTTACTGCCTATGAATAATACAGGAGCTCCAGGCCCAAGTGCCCATAACCGGCTTCCCTGGAAACCCAGCCCAGCGCCTCACCTCCTCGGCCTGGGTCGGCCCAGCCGAAGGAGGCCAAATCAATGAGCACTATAGTCGTCTAGGCAATGTGCCCACCCATGCCTGATTCTGCCCTTTACAAGCCTAGCACTTTGAAGGACACATGCCCCCGGTGAGTGACACAGATCTAACATGCCAAGGTATTAGGATTTTACACACAAATATACACGTGCAGTCACTCTCACAGACACACACCTTGCAGGACACATGCCCTCAGTGACACGGATCTAACACACACTAGCACACAAACACACACACACACACTCCTCCTCTGTTTCTTCTGGTCACTAGCTGTCACTCATATCACTCATACCATAAAGGCCAGAGAGAAAATAAAGGCTATAGTGAAAATAATAGGCCACTCAAACCATTCAAAAGCATCTTGAAATTCATGACTTGACTATGTCCTGCTAGCATTGTAGACTCATATCCACGCCACTTGCTTTATACAAAGCTTGTGTCCCAAATGGCACCCTATTCCATATAGTCCACTACTTTTGACAGGGCTCTGGTCAACAGTAGTACACTAAATAGGGTGCCATTTGGGATTCAGACGAAAGCTAATAGGATCCTATTGCTTTTGCAGTGTCCTTATCTTTGTAATATGCACTAGCTCCATCTATCAGGCCCTATGTGACAGTGCTCTATGAATAAATAGGAGGTAATGTATGTAAATGTGAATTGACTTTCTGTGGGTTTAGCAACCGTTGGTGCAGCATATATTGCAGCCTGCGTCACAGACACAATCTGATCTCTCTCAAGCCAGGGTGGCCCCATGTCATCCAATGTCGATAGGTCTAGGAAGATGTCAGTGTGTATCTGTGTGTGTGTGTGTGTGTGTGTGTGTGTGTGTGTGTGTGTGTGTGTGTGTGTGTATTGGTGTGTGTGTGTGTGTGTGTGTGTGTGTGTGTGTGTGTGTGTGTGTGTGTGTGTGTGTGTGTGTATGTGGGTTGGTTCTTCCATTCTTGTGGGGACCTAAAATCAACAGTCCCCCCATGAGGACAAAGGCTATTTTAAGTTTAGGGGTTAGGTTTAGGGTTAGGGTTAGGAGTTAGGTTTAGGGTTAGGGTTAGAGTGACGGGTTAAGGTTAGCGTTATGGTAAAGGTTAGGGTTAGGTTTAGGGTTAGGTTTAGGGATTCTGAATGGAAATACATTTTAGGTCCCCAAGAGGATAGAATAACATGTGTGTGTGTGTGTGTGTGTGTGTGTGTGTGTGTGTGTGTGTGTGTGTGTGTGTGTGTGTGTGTGTGTGTGTGTGTGTGTGTGTGTGTGTGTGTGTGTGTGCACGTGTGTTTCTGGCCTTTATGATATGAGGAACATTGCTTTTCCTTTGTGATTTATTTTTTGTATTCATCCTTTATTTAACATCTTTTCATCTTCACAGAGTGATGAGATTGACATCTCTGTTTCAAGAGAGCCCAGATTGGGACATTGAATACTGTACTGCAGTGGTGCACTGCTCCGGGGTGTAGTTCCCCCTAGTAAAGATCTAGGAACAGCATCCCTTGCCCCAATCCTAACCTTACCCATTAGTGGGAAAAATTAAAACACTGACCCAAGATCAGCATCTAGGCCCTGTTGCTAGGGACAACTTCACCCTATTCCGTTAAGTGCTACAATACTGATTCTAAATCTGTGTTTGATAGGCTTTTTCTTCCTACGATGATCACAACCCAGATCAAAGTGATTGTGAGGGTCATTGATATCTTCCTGTGCTGACTGCACTACACACAGTGAATATAGAAAGCATAGAGCTATCAGAGGAGCAGAGTCAGAGAGACAGAACAGAGGAGGCTGGGTGACACATCATGCACACAGAGGCGCACAGGCACACACACACACACACACACACACACACACACACACACACACACACACACACACACACACACACACACACACACACACACACACACACACACACAGTAAGATAATATTTGCATACAGTGTCATACACAAGCACACACACTCTCCATCTCTCTCTCTCTCCCCCTCTCTCTCCCCCTCTCTCTCTCACTTTCTCTGTCGCTCTCGATCTCACACACAACCCCCACCCGCTCCGCAGCTACCCCACACACACACAACCTCCCTCCCTGAGTAAGATGTATAGGGGGGTTGAAGACACAGGGGAAATAAGCTGTTGATGCTGTCCTTCTCTCCATACTAAGCTCTGGCGACCTGTGTGACATCACTCCCCATCCCTCCCTGCAGCGACAGAACACTGATCACACAGAACAGAGACCTGCGGTAGTCAGGCAGGAAAAGCCAAGCAGCCAACCTCACATCTGGCAACTCATTTATATGCACATAGTAAGTGGCATATACTGTTACTGTATGTTCCCCTGCAGGTATAGAGACATACTGTCCTCACAGTGCATACATAAACCATGCAACAGTAGGAGACGGATGGACAGACATTGCATAAACAACACAGACAAACACACACACACAAACATGCAGTGCTCTCAAGACCCACACTGTCAACCAGACTCTCACAAACAGACCAAAGCTGGCTGTCTCTCCTAGCTAACTTCAGCAGAAGGCTTCTCAATAAGGACTGATACGTTCATGTGAGGTAATCTGTTATGATTAGGGCAGGGACCCCTCTCTCTCTCTCTCTCTCTCTCTCTCTCTCTCCTCTCTCTCTCTCTCTCTCTCTCTCTCTCTCTCTCTCTCAATTCAATTCAATTTCAATTTTCAATTTAAGGGCTTTATTGGCATGGGAAACGTGTGTTAACATTGCCAAAGCAAGTGAAGTAGATAGTAAACAAAAGTGAAATAAACAATAAATATTAACAGTAAACATTACACTCAGAAGTTTCAAAAGAATAAAGACATTTCAAATGTCATATTATGTATATATACAGTGTTGTAACAATGTGCAAATAGTTAAAGTACAAATGGGAAAATAAATAAACATAAATATGGGTTGTATTTACAATGGTGTTTGTTCTTCACTGGTTGCCCTTTTCTTGTGGCAACAGGTCACAAAAATTGCAGCTGTGATGGCACACTGTGGTTTTCACCCAGTAGATAAGGAGTTTATCAAAATTGGGTTTGTTTTCGAATTCTTTGTGATCGCTGTAATCTGAGGGAAATATGTGTCTCTAATATGGTCATACATTTGGCAGGAAGGTTAGGAAGTGCAGCTCAGTTTCCACCTCATTTGTGGGCAGTGTGCACATAGCCTGTCTTCTCTTGAGAGCCAGGTCTGCCTACGGCGGCCTTTCTCAATAGCAAGGCTATGCTCACTGAGTCTGTACATAGTCAAAGCTTTCCTTAAGTTTGGGTCAGTCACAGTGGTCAGGTATTCTGCCACTGTGTACTCTCTGTTTAGGGCCAAATAGCATTCTAGTTTGCTCTGTTTTTTTGTTTGTTCTTTCCAATGTGTCAAGTAATTCTCTTTTTGTTTTCTCATGATTTGGTTGGGTCTAGTTGTGTTGTTGTTGTTGTTGTCCTGGGGCTGTGTGGGGTCTGTTTGTGTTTGTGAACAGAGCCCCAGCACAAGCTTACTTAGGGACTCTTCTCTCTCTCTCTCTCTCTCTCTCTCTCTCTCTCTCTCTCTCTCTCTCTCTCTCTCTCTCTCTCTCTCTCTCTCTCTCTCTCTCTCTCTCTCTCTCTCTCTCTCTCTCTCTCTCTCTCTCCTCCCTCCCTCCCTCCCTCCCTCCTGTTACCCATGTGCAATCTGCTGGGGTATTGTAGTCTACGCCCTCCCTGATAACCGAGGCGGGCTGAGAGAGACTGATAACGCAGTTCACCCCCCTCTTCTCCCCACTCCCCCAACCGCACACAGTCGACAAGAGCAGGCAGTTTCATACCCCCAGGTACAGTACAAACTCCCATGGAAGATGAAAAGCGTTCGGGGAGGAGAGGAGGGAGGATCAAAGGTAGAGGTGTGTGGATCGGAGCCGCAGATGCCGATAGCTAAGGCCCATTGGAGAAAGAAAATGATAAGGTCTTATCTGAGGAAGAGAGAGGGAGAAGGAGGAGAGGAGGAGAGAGGAGAAGGCAGAGAGAAAGAGATGATCCTGTTAAATAGTCCCATTATTGTTGCAGATGATATTGGGACTCATTAACGAGATTCTTTGAAATTATTCCACGTTGGTAGGAAGATAATGAGAGCAATTAAAAAAGGGTATTTTAAAGAGGTCGGGATTATGAGGGAGTGTGTGTGTGTGTGTGTGTGTGTGTGTGTGTGTGTGTGTGTGTGTGTGTGTGTGTGTGTGTGTGTGTACTGTGGGTACTGTGTGTATGTGTGCATGCATGTGTCTGTGGGTAGGAAACTATATCCACCTGATGGAATACCAGTGTTTTTGGATAAAAGGAGTCGGGAGCCAGAATTTGGAGTAATCAATTTGGGAATAATCACTATTATCAATATATTTGAGTCTTTTCAGCACTGTTACCTAACTGAATAAATATTTCACTCAATTTCTGAGTCTAACAGAAACCAATGTGATGAACACATTAATAATAACTATGTAGAAGTGTGAAATACGGCATATTTAGCTCTTGTTCTATTGAATGGTTTCTTTGACATAACAGGTATAACTAGGTAACAATGAGGAAACAGTCATCATCATGTCCCACACCAGATGGTAAGTGCTGACAGCTTCACAACTGGGTAACACTGCAGACACAAACACATCCACTCTCACATGCACGCACGCACGTGCACACACACACACACACACACACACACACAACACGCATGCACACACACAGAAACGCACACACACACCATCAATCCCCAGTAGCTCGACAGTTTTCTGACATAATTGGGTGATTTGGGTAAAAGTTCAAACAGATTCCATTAAAGACGTCTACATGTGTTGCATGGCTTTCAGACTAAATACATCTAAAGCCACACACACACACACACACAGTGACAAAAAGTACAGAAAACGGTGAGAAATAGTGAGAACGGCCCCAAATACTCATCAGATATCAGCTCCATTCAGCTGTATTGGGGTCTATGGCTGGTTGTGTTTACTGAGAGGTCAACCAGCTACTAGTCTGCCACTACTATGCCAGGGGGATTCTCCTCTCTCTCTCTCTCTCTCTCTCTCTCTCTCTCTCTCTCTCTCTCTCTCTCTCTCTCTCTCTCTCTCCTCTCTCTCTCTCTCTCTTCTCTCTCTCTCTCTCTCTCTTCTCTCTCTCTCTCTCTCTCTCTCTCTCTCTCTCTCTCTCTCTCTCTCTCTCTCTCTCAGCCTCTTAACACTCACCCATTCATCAACCCAAAGCCTGTCACCAGCCCTTAAATCCTTCAGCTAACACGTAACACAACATCAGACACAAGTCTTCAGAAGATTTCTCAACACTTCACCTCAGGTGTGTGGAGATGGTGGAGCACATACTGTAACTTGAGAAGAAAGTACTGTCTGCCCCAATGGAGGCTGGGGGAGGGAGAAATCTGAGGACAGGCTCAAAAGTGACAACAGCCTTCACTGATCAGCACACTGTTAGGAATAACACTGAAGTCCATAATGTTACTGGATGCTGCGTATTTACTGACAGATGTATGTCATCATTGAAAAGCCAGGTGTTTAGGTCACAGGGGTGACCCAGCCAAGTTGGGAGTAGGGTGAAGTTGCCCCTAGATGCTGATCTGGGGTCAGTTTTGCATGTTCCCCATTAATGGTTAAGGTTAGGATTGAGGGAAGGAAAGCTGATCCTATCCGGCAAGATGCAGTTTACCATTGCCCTCAATGGAGGACAGTGCCCCCAAACACGACATCACACGTTAATGTGACGGAAATCTGGTGCGGATGGGAAGCGGATTGCCCCTCACCAGACTGCTTAATTACCCCATAGGGATAAGTAGGGATAATCCCAGATGCTTAGCTCACTGCCATCCCCTCTCCTTTAACCCGGAATCTTCCCTCATTCCCTGATTGACTCAAATTAATCAGCGGTCCGTAATCTTTCTCTCCATCATGATAGATAGGAGAATGGATACTGTTAAGACAGAAGTGGAGATGGGCTCTCTCCAAGATGAGGTACCTGTTCATTCATTATAACAACATCAGTGGTACGCACCCCCCCCCCCCCCCCCCCACACACACACACACACACACACACACACACACACACCAACAACAACACCAACAACAACAGCGCTAACACATATCCAATGACAGTCAGTTAGGGTAAGCTGTGTTGTCACGTTATGGCATTTGGAGTGCATTAGCAGCCTACTGGGTATAGCCGTGTGCAATAACAACAAATACAGGACAGGATAGACTACTCTGAATATTGGGAACGGAACAATTTACTTCCCTGATGTAAAACCGCAGTGAGAAAAATAGCCTCTGTACACAACTAACACTGTGGGTGTGTGCACCATCACTGTCACTGGCGGTGCCCAACCATCCCACATAGAACGCTACAGCTCAGGGATGCCATTCTCCACCGAGCACCAGAGAGTTTGGCAGCTGTCATGGGGCGCATCAGTAGCCACCCACCCTGAATGTGATGTGACTCCCTTCTGACATCCTCGTAACTCTCTTCATCACTCCTCCCTCATCCCTCCTTCATTGCTCCCTCGCTCCGTCATGATAACACTGAGCGACAGCGCCAACCACACAAGTTGGGAAAAGTTTTGGAGGCAAAAAAAAGAACACTTAGCGAGGCTGTGGGGGCTGAGGAGGAGTGTCATTAAAGACTGTAATAAACAGAACTGGAGTGACAGGAGAGAGGAGAAGAGGATGGGAGGAGAAAGAGAGGAGGAGGGGGTGGAGGGGCGACGGGGGAGAGAACGGTGTCAAGAGGACATGTATAAAGTCAGAGCTTATTACAATAGCTCCAGGCCCCTGGAATACATGGTAGGGGTGGATTATTAATGCAGAGAAGAAGAGGAGGAGGCGGGGAAGAGAGGAGGGGATGAATAAAACAACAACAATAACAACACTAACAGTGCTGGTGGTGGAGCAGGCTGGAGAGAGAGAGAGAAAGAGAGAGAGAAAGAGGGAGAGAGAGGGCCGCCAGGGGATTTAAACACCAGCAGTTGTGAATGAGGGCAGTGTGACATCCACTCATATCCCACACACCCTCCCCCTCTACACACAAACACACACACTGTGTACACTCTCAAACACACATACATACACACAGAAACATACCAGATGGGCTTTTAGGGATTAAGGCGAGGTTTCTCCATCGTCTCTGAGCCTCACACAGACTAGCAGAGTCTACCAGAGCAGCCCTTCAGGCTAAAGTGAGCACTGAGTATGTGAAAGCTGGAGAAAAGCTTTTTTTAGGCCGGTGACTCCAAAAAATAATGACTCTGTAATGTCCCCATATAATTCCCCACTTAGGTTTACAACCATTGTGTGTCAAGGGTCAAGGTTTTACTCCGGCACAACATGCAGTCTGGATTTGTGACTGCAAAAACTGAGAGAGGGAGGCAGTAAGCATACTGTAGCTACCTGTAACCCCCTGGGATTATGAAGATAATTATATCTGTATTGGTTGAGTTGTTCAGCTGTTGGTTCTATTGTATAGCTGATATTCGAAGAGGTGTCTTTGTGTTGGGTATTGGCAGGATTGAGAGAATGAATGAGTGAGGGAATATTATGAATAAAAGAAAAACACATTACCTATTGAAGAGTCACAGGAGAAGCAGGGAGAGTGACAACAGCACATAGGGACAGAAAATAAAAGCACAGGTTAGCGTTCTCATTCTCCACAGTCACATGCATTGTAATACATGGATTTTATATACATTTTCTAGAAAAATGTGTTTCTGCTCCAATAAATATTTATTAGTTCCCTTCTAACATCCTACCGAACCGCTAGAAGTGGTTGGCTGGATCTAATGACATGTGTACGTACACCTGACTACTACTCTCACTGAAAGAGGCCACTATCCTTTCATAGTACACATGACTGCTCTGTATGGGGCCTTGTTGTGGCACAGAGGGTGGTGAAACAGTTTGAACCAATTCTCCCCAAACCCTGGAGGCAACAGCCTTATCAAAACCCATGAACTGCACTGAAACACACACATGTGGATGGTTAATTTGTTGCACTGAAACAAACTGATAAAACACACTGATGTGGATGGTTAATGTGTTGCACTGAAACATACAGAAAAAACACACTGATGTGGATGGTTAATGTGTTGCACTGAAACATACTGAAAAAACACACTGATGTGGATGGTTAATTTGTTGCACTGAAACAAACTGATAAAACACACTGATGTGGATGGTGAATTTGTTGCACTGAAACATACTGATAAAACACACTGATGTGGATGGTTAATTTGTTGCACTGAAACATACTGATAAAACACACTGATGTGGATGGTTAATGTATTGCACTGAAACATGCTGATAAAACACACTGATGTGGATGGTTAATGTGTTGATGTGTCGTTCATTAACACAACATTGATTAGTCAGCACTAGAGTCAGGGCCTTGTTATTAAATAAAAATAAAATAAATTGGTCATTTAGCAGACGCTCTTATCCAGAGCGACTTACAGGAGCAATTAGGGTTAAGTGCCTTGCTCAAGGGCACATCGACAGATTTTTCACCTAGTCGGCTCGGGGATTAGAACCAGCGACCTTTCGGTTACTGGTACAACGCTCTTAACCACTAAGCTACCTGCCGCCCCATTACTTAGCTGTCATGTGACCTATAGTGGTGTGGAATCATATTGACGTGGATTAATCAGAAATCACAAGCTTGAATAGGCCAGGCGATTGGAAATAAAACTCTCACGCACTCATGTTCGTTGAAAGTACGATCATGTGCCTTGCTTAGCGCATTGGTTCCATTCAGACCTAGGTTCAAATACTATTTGAAATTCTTTCAAATACTTTAGCTAGGCTTGATTGAGCTTGCCTGATGCAATGGAACCAATAGAACAGTGGCAAAACTGCCTACCCTGCCCATCTGACAGGCTACAGCAAACGCTTAAAGTATTTGAAAGATTTCAAATAGTATTTGAACCCAGGTCTGGTTCCATTTGACCCAGAGTTTCTGTTTATGGTAAAGCCCAGAGACTTAATAGGACACCAGGCAAATACGAGAGAGACAATCCAAAGTGTTTGTAGTGTCAACACTGACCTGCACAGCATATGGTCAATACCAAAGCCTTAGCAAATGTTTTATTTATTCAGTTTCATACATGGGTTTGCTGTATGTGCCTGCAATAGAGCATAGACAAAAACACACACACACACAAATATATCAAATCAAATCAAATTTGATTTGTCACAACACACACAAACATAAAAACATAACCCCCCCCCCCAAATACATCACACATATGCAGACTAAATTCTCCGCCATGGCCTCTCCTTTGGGCTGTTGATGTTTGTCTGCACTCTGATGAAGCAGAGGCCTGAAGACCATGATGAGAGATTAGCATGCCTGACCGACACCTCCATTCCACCCCATTGCCTCTCCTCAGTTAGTGGAAAAAGTCAGACCTCTGTGGGGGGGTCTTTTAGTGCCGCATCACAGGGCCCAATCAGGGCCAGGCTGGGCCACAGGACCCCCTTAACCAAAACACACACACAGCCTCAATTGACTGGAGGAAAAGGCAGAAAGATTGGATTGACACATGATGGAGGAAGAGAGAGAGCGAGAGCGAGAGAGAGAGAGAGAGAGAGAGAGAGAGAGAGAGAGAGAGAGAGAGAGAGAGAGAGAGAGAGAGAGAGAGTCAAAGAGACACACAGACAGACAGACACTCTCACACACACACTCAGACAACCAGCCAGTCAGCCACTGTGTCTGACTAGCTACCCAGCTACCCTCTGTGGTTTGGCAGATCATAGCAGCTAGTTACATCATGGAGATTCTCCCACCGCTCAGAGCAGATTGAAATTCGATGGACATAATAGGACCAAGAGGCACTGATCAGAATGTTTAAAAGCAATGGAACAACTGAACACAGATTAAGGACATGCCTGGGCTTGTATGCATTAGTAGAATCTATACCATTTCTCTGGCAGGTCCTTCATGGATCGAAAGCAGAAGGAACCCACTGAACCCACTGTGTGCTATCACGATTCTCCAACCCACTTTCCTGTGAAACGTATTTAAATCGGAAAGCCCTATTTGCTATTCAGAGGGGACTCTTAAATGCAAATATAATGACTAAGATGACGAGAGAGAGAGGGGGAGTGGGTACAATAAGCCAGCTCTCCCCTTGAATTGGCTTAATCTCATTTTGGCTCACTTTGTGGCAGAGTGTACACACACCAAGACACACACACACACATTCAAACGCACACACACACCAAAGCACTTAAACCAGCCCAAACACACAGCACAACAGTAGATTATTTACGTAAATGACTTCTACCAAGTACATACAGGACTGCTGCACCACTCATTTACTCCCTTTGCCATAAGCCCTCCATACCTCAACTACAAAGAGCTATTGAGGCAAGATAAAACATTAGCTAATACATTGTAATAAAAATGTTGTGTCCTGATAAAGGATACGTGTAAAAGACTCCATAGTTGAGAAGAATATATATTTTCATGTTGAGTGTTGAGTCTTTTCATGTTACGATGGTGTTTATCCGTTTGATGATCTCTGATGATAGCTTTTTGATAGAGGCTTGTGATGAAAGGCAATTGTAACGGAGATGAGGTTGTGATTTACATCAGGGGCTTGTTTTGTGCTTGTCAAGACGGATGCGTGAAGATGGTGGTGAAAGCCTGTCCAAATATGACTACAAGGTGTTTCGCTTTTGAAGAGTGGGAACTAGGAGAGAGAAAGGCAGATAAGGGTGCTGCCATTCAAGCTCTGGTGAATTCAATTTAAAATGTTCCATGCCTCAAGGCAATTAAACTAAATTTGCAGAGTTATATCTGAAAGAATAGATGCAAAAGTGGAAGAATGTATTCTCATATGTCCTTTCGCTATAGTGTTTGAATAACACTGGTTGGAGAGCATTTGTGTGTTTGCTAATCCTGTATCAAACACTACTTGGACTGGATGTAGTAGTGGACAGGTCAATTACTCTATAAACTTCACATTCTAGAGTGCCCAGTCAGTCACACTAACAGTCCACTGTGTATGGAGAGGACAGTAGTGAATATGTCCCTCTGTCTTTCTTTCTGCTGAAACACCTACCCCAGCAGTAAGAGCATATTCCTCCAGCCAGCCATGACACAAGGTGACATCATGCCTTACAATGACATGTAATGGTCCTCTGTTCTCTGAGATTGGATGGTTACTGTAAGACCAGTCACCCAATAAGAAAAGCCTGTCCCACATCATTTCCCCAATGCCTCCCCTCTCTGAAACCTAAGTGTGCACTTTCAGCAAATAGGAGCAGAAGATGGTCCCAACAAACCCAATACTGTCTGGGAGGGCACAGAGGAGATTGCTTCACGCTCTGTTTCTCCTACCTGATAGTGTGTGTGTGTGTGTGTGTGTTTGTGTTTGTGTGTGTGTGTCTATGTCTCAGTCTGTGTGTGTGCTCTCTCTCAGCTGTGTACTAGAGGGAGTAGCAGGCTTTATTAAGTTTAGAGTGAGGGAAGCGTGAGAGGCATCACGCTCATCCACAGGCCTTTCATGTTTGCCAGTGACACTGTCACAGGACCTGCCCTACAGGCTTGCATCCTTGTCCTCACAGAGCCCACAGAGGCCACTGTGCACTCCCAGCCAGAGCCGCAATCCCATCACACAAGACTACATGTACTCTATGGTAGAAGACAAACTGTACTGTACTCTATAGAGTAGCTTAACACAATAACTACTGTACTGTAGTCCTATGTCTGCTATACAAAAGCGCTGTAGCATTAGCCTGGTCCCAGATCAGTTTGTGCTGTATAGTCAACTCTTATTGTTGTTGTCATTACAGGATAGTCAATTGTATTCTATACAGTAGCATGACTCAAGCACTACTGTACTCCTACGTCTGCTATAAGTGCTGTAGCACTAGCCTGGTCCCAGATCTGTTTGTGCTGTATAGCCAACTCCTACGGTCGTTTTCACTACAGCACAAACCGATCTGGGATCAGGGTACACTACCACTGCCCCTCTCTGCCTATCACCCACATAAATAAGGCTGTGTCTAGTCTGAAGCCGGGCTAAATCATGAGTTACTGACCACTTTTAACGAAGGCTAATTGATCCAATAAACCCATGAAGGATTTAGATTAAATGAGAAAACAAAGGCCTAAAGCCCAATGCACCAGAGACTGAGCTACTTACCCTGCCTGCATCAATAACCTGGCTGAAGAAAGTCAAGGGACACTATGGGATTCAGATAAATGCATAGTTAAGGCCCATGCTTCTCAGTAGGAGTCCTGATCTAGGATCTGTTTTGCATTTTATATTATAATTAATGGACGACGACGGGGGGGGGCTGATCCTATTCTAAGACTATTTGTGAATACAGGCCCAGGCTATTACAGGTACCTATTACAGCAGACTTCAACCAGCACTGAAGCAGTTTAAAGATCCGCATAGGAAAGGACTTTGTGCAGCTAAAACAACAAGTTGACAAAAACAAAACAAACAATTTTTTAGCCCAGACAGACAGACAGACAGACAGACAGACAGACAGACAGACAGACAGACAATTTAAGGCAATCAAACATTGTGGTCAGAAAAAAACAGTCAATTTCTTGAAGGGAATTAAATTAAAATGTCCATCCAAGAACAATACAACTCAAATTAAGTCTCTCTCTGTCAGCGCTGGTGGAAACAAATCTGTTTTTCAGCCAGTAGACTGAGACTTTACAACATGTTGCTAAAAACAATGGCGTCATCCTCAATTCATTTGTTTCATTTCATATGAGCGTGTTTGTTAGGCTTAACTCCACGACAAGCTGAAACAATCTGCCGCCATTAAGGATTTGTACATTGTTTCCACTGAGCTAAAAAGCCAAGGCATTGCCTAATAGAATGTACCGGTATGAAATGTGTGTCACCATCTGTATAAGAGAGAGGGGGTGGGGTGGGGTGTGGGTGTGGGGTGTGACCCTTGCCCCCTCTATCCTCCATCCCACCCCTCTCGGGAGTGATAAACCATGGGCAGAAGGACAGTCAAGACAGGAACGGGAGAGAAAGTTATCGATACGCCGGTCAATCCATCTACATCCACAGCCCAGCCAGCTGAGTACATTAAGCCAATACGGTCTCCATCAGCTAAATGGACTGCCAGCCACTATCAGGGTCAAGATGGTTTATTGAGGAAGATGGTGGGGATGGATCATAGAAATGGAATGACTAGAATAGACAAAGCCCCTCAGACCACAGCCATTTGTCAGTACGGTACACTCATGGGTACACTCAAAATATTGTATTTCTATGGGGTGGAGGAGGGAGGGTGGTCGATCTGTGGATTGAAGATCTCTGATATGAATCAATGAGAATTCCTAAGCAGCTGTGTATTATTTGGATGCCTCTGATAATGTGCCTCAGAGACATGGCTTACTTAGTGGGGGTTATAGTGAAGGGTGGAACTCAAAGTTATAAAAACAGAGAGAGGCACACCAAAGGGTGATAGGGTGAAGGCTTTCTGGTGATAGTGCTTTTGAGTGATACTGTCATATGCCTGTATACTCCAACTAGCTCTCACAGTCTCATGTCAGAATTAGACGTTCAACCATGTTTCTCAAATGTCAAATTCCGAAGTTGTTCCAAATGTCAAATTCAAAGTGTTTAAGGTTAACTTTCGTCATTAACTCTGAATTTTTTAGGTTAGGGTTAAGTTTAGACATTAACTCAGAATTCTTAAGGTTAGGCATTAACTCTGAATGCTTAAGGTAAGGGTTAAGGTTTGGGATAGGCTTGAATTTGTTTTTCAAAAACAACTTTCTATCGCTGGATTCAAACGTTTCGAACCAGAGGCAGATGCTTATGCCCATCTGCCATCCTCTTCCACAACGCCCTAGCAAAACCTAAACCTCCTTGAAGGTAACAGCTCTCACTGTTGTCCCGCCATCCTCAGACATGGATGGACATTGAATACTGACTTGTAGCATGGGTGACCTGCCTGGTATATCCATAGCTAAAATCTAGCAATTAATTAAGTATGCTTCATGCAATCAGTGCCATGATAGTGGTGGAACTACAATGAATGGAGCTCCCTCAGATAATGTTCTCTCTTAAAAAGGTACAATCTGGGATCTTGGATATTACATTTTCCTAGCCCCACCAATCAGCTGCATACTTACTTACTTTACTATCCATCAGCTATATACCAAAACAAATGGTGGGGCTACCGTTCTGCTGAGAAACAAATCCCAGATTGAAGCTTTAATGTGACAGTCAGGAGACTATCACTAACTCACCCGGTGTGAGTAATGTGGGATCAGCTCACACCTCAGTCTGCACTCCATATCACAGTCAATCTGTTCAACACCCACCAACACACACGCAGGCACACACACACGCACGCACGCACGCACGCACGCACGCACACACGCACACACACACACACACACACACACACACACACACACACACACACACACACACACACACACACACACACACACACACACACATACACACACAGCTCCTCTGGCTGCTAAGAAAGTCATGAGAGCCCTGAGGAGAAGATGTCAGCTCTCTGACAGAAGCACTGGCAGTGTGAAAAACAATTTCTCCTAGCGAACATCATAAGAGCAATAAGAGGGTTAGGTGTGATACACATGCCATGTCAAAGACGACTGATGACGTGTCAACCAGCAATAACAAACAGACACCTGCACTACACAGACAGACAGCCAGCCAGCCAGACAGACAGACAGACAGACAGACAGACAGACAGAGAGAGAGAGAGAGAGACAGACAGACAGACAGACAGACAGACAGACAGACAGACAGACAGACAGACAGACAGACAGAGAGAACGAAAGACAGACAAACAGAGAGACAGACAGACAGACAGACAGACAGACAGACAGACAGACAGACAGACAGACAGACAGACAGACAGACAGACACACACACACACTTAAAAGTCTTCAAAGGGATCCAATAACCCTCCCAGCCATACTACAGACCAGACAGTACAAACTAACAGTATTGTAATGTAATATCCAATAGAAAAAAAAACAAGAAGAGACGATATCATTGAGACTGTAATGTAATGTGGTCCCTAATCAGCCGCGCAGCAAACACCATCCATCCTGCGACGTCTGGTCCTCTTCCTGTAGTCAGACTCCATTACCCACAAGCCCCGCCATGAGGCCCTGCAGACGTCAGGTGAACCCTCACACAACCCTAACGGAGGCATCAATTATGCAGTTAAGACTGCAGGCTGAATGAGATCTCTGTTCCTACCTGTCCCTGAGCTAGTGGAGGATGAGTACAGTACCGCACGGTACAGCCCCAGGACTTGACTCAGGCAGTCAAAAACACTCTGACTCATGCATGGGAATCACATTACCAGCCTCGTCTCGCTGGTCTCTGATTCCACAGCAAACGGGATGACTCAAGAAGTCCTGACTTCTATCCCTGGGGCGTTAGTGGAGGATGGGGAGGGAGGAGGGGAAAACCAAAGGCCCACATATACACATATAAACACACACACACATATACAGTACATTACACACACACTTACACACACACACAGTCTCTGTGGTCTATTGCCTGTTCTATCTCTGTCTGAGTTCATTCAATGCATCCTGGTTGGATGGAGGGCAAGAGGTCGTAGGTTAGGGGTCAGTTAGTACAAAGCTCTCCTGTATCCATGGAGGCAGATAATTAACTGGGGTGTGGTTACCACTACTGACAGAGCAATTTCTATTCACCCTCTTCCCCCTCTTCACCCTTCAGCACTGTCTGAACCTTTAGCCCCCAGGCTACCGGGGCCCTCACTTACTGGTGACCCTCATCCATAAAGACAGAGGCCCTGGAGGGCCGGAGGCCATGCCAGACAAACTTGCTGGAATGGAAGAAGAACCATGTATGACAGCCCTTTTCAGTTGTAATTTACCTTTGACCTAAGTGATGGTCCTGGGTTAAGAGGCTAGCAGGACTAACAGGCTAATGATGCCTTTTGGGCGTGACGGTGCGGAGGTGATATGGATCTCTAAAGGTGATGGCAGCCCTGTGGACATTTAGCAGACGCTCTTATCCAGAGCGACTTACAGGAGCAATTAGGGTTAAGTGCCTTGCTTAAGGGCACATCGACAGATTTTTCACCTAGTCGGCTCAGGGATTAGAACCAGCGATCTTTCAGTTACTGGCACAACACTCTTACCCACTAAGCTACACAATGACACAGGAAGGAAAAACTATGGGAGTCGTCTAGCAACTGCCTGACACTAAAAACATTGATTACCTTGAGAAAAGGGCACGGTTTGAGCATTAGCACTATTCTAGATTTCCCCATCAGAAGCAAAAAGGCTGCAAAGTAATTGTAATTTGAACTGGCGAAAGGACACAGGCCATTTACTCGTAGCATAATCTCCTGCGCAGTTGGCATTTGCGTGTTTGCATTTACAGAGAGACTTTGATGAACACTCTTTACCAAAGTCGGTGGGAGGTTTGCTTCAACTCACTCAACCCAATGGGCCACTAGGTCAGCTTCGAGACTAGTTGGACAAAAGGGGGAGAGAGGGGGAGAGGGGGAGGAGGGATGATGGGTGGCTAATGTTTGTCAGCTGCAGCCAGTCTTAATTGATGACCTGCCGTTCTGTGTGATTGTAGACATAAGGCGGGTGCAAAATGCTGATTAACACTGTTTGGTCAACCCAGTGTAGTCAGTGCCGTATGTTTCCTCGGTACCACTCCCAGAGTTCCTGTTTGTTTGTTTTACCAAGATGGTTGGTAGTTTATCTTCTATAGGCTCCACTTTGTCATGCTCTCTCTCTCTCTCTCTCTCTCTCTCTCTCTCTCTCTCTCTCTCTCTCTCTCTCTCTCTCTCTCTCTCTGTCTCTCTGTCTCTCTGTCTCTTTCTCTCTGTCTCTGTCTCTCTCTGTCGCTCTCTGTCTCTCTCTGTCTCACTCTGTCTCTCTCTCTCTGTCTCTCTCTCTCTCTCTGTCTCTCTGTCTCCGGGTGTCTCTCTCTGTGTCTCTCTCTGTGTGTCTCTCTCTGTGTGTCTCTCTCTGTGTCTCTCTCTGTGTGTCTCTCTCTTCTCTCTCTCTCTCTCTCTCTCTCTCATATTTCATCCCTCCCTCTTTCCATCTCTTTAATTTACCATATCTTTCTCTTCTTCTCACTATCCATCTCCATTCCCCTCTTCCTCTCTTTCACCCTTTCTCTCTCTCTCCATGTGTTGGTAAGCACCACAGGGCTGGAGCAGAGGGGTGCTGGACTGAAACATGACAGCAGACATCTGAGTGACAGCCTGACAGACAAACAGTCCGTTGAGATAATCCAGGCCAGGTCACAGTGAGATGGAGCGCCCTGCTTGTTGCCCACATCCATCTACCTGGAACGACGTTAGCGAAATGCTAAACAGCTGATAACACAGATGAGCTAGCAGCTGGGAAACATATTCCAGCGATAAATTGAGTCAAATAAAATACACATTTGCGAGGATTTTTCAGTATCAATGCAAATGGGCCTTCCTCGAGGGCAAATTAAATATTCAAGAAACGAACAGAAACATTCGAAATAAATGTAGGCTATTCATGCGAAGTTCCTTGTTCAATTATACAGAATAGAATAACATCTGGGATTTTGTAACACATATGCAAGCTTAAGGTTTCAGCCAATTAAACTAAAGCACACTGACTTAATCATTAAAAAGAACAACAGCTTATTTTAAAAACAGAGAATATCCAACAATACAACCTATTTAATAAAATACAGTATAACAGAGTTAGGTGGCAGGTAATATGCACCTTTAATGGATGAAATGCATCACCCAAGTTCAAGTTTAAGTTTTTATTACACTCACATAGCAGTCAATACAAACTGAAATCCATGAACGTTCAAAAATTATAATGAATGAATCATTAATTAGAGAACAGAAGTATGGTATGGGTGACGTTTTGTATCGTTCTGTTCTAGACTTAAGAACTTTCAGTTAGTTTTGGCTGCAAGTTGGTTTTGGCTGCGGGTGTTCATGCCCATCACCATGTTTCGGTCACGCACGACTCAATGTAGGCCAGTACAAAGATTTGACAAAGTCTGTATATTACCGCAAACACACACACAAACACTCTACCAAACAGCATTTAATGGGCTATTGACATTCAACCTGCTCGGGCTTTCACTCCTGTCATTCACAATCAACTCCGGATGAGGGAGAGCGAAGGATAAGCTGCTTTTAAAAGCCATAAAGAGGGAGGAAGCGAGAGGAGGAGGGAGGATGTGGAAGATAACAGAAATGTAAAAGTCAGAGTTTTTTTGTCCCCTGCTAAATACAAATTCCAGACTTTTGCGGTCGCGGCGACTCGGAAATTGAAGCCATCTTTTCTATTTTTCACAGTGAACAGTGATGATGGTTCTGACAAGCTCCATGCATCTTCATTTGAGGGGGTTGAGGGAGGGAGAGAGAGAGAGAGAGAGAGAGCGAGAAGGAGAGAGAGAGGAGTAGGGGACTCCGATAAGCCACTGCAGTCAGCAGTTAGAAAACATTTCTAGGGTTGTAACCTTAGGAAAGAAAACATTGTCCACGAAACGTCTACAACTGACTCCAAGAAGTGTCTCAACAACTTAGGAAACTCCAGGAATTATTCCAGCTCTCCTAACCGTCAGACAACCCTCCCATCTGAAAGTGGAAATTCCCGTTTTTAAAAGCAGCAGAGCTGATGGGTCAAAGCAGGAAAAAAATGAAGCACTGGAGACTTTAGAGAGTAAAATCTTCCAGCTCAGTGCTCAGCCCTGCACACACACACACACACAAACGCGCATACACACACTCACACACACGCTTTACATCTGGGACAAATTATGCAACCCACCGACCAACCACATCTGCCTGTATGACTAATCAGTGTGACAAGCCGAGCCTCCGACCGAGACATCTGAATACCAGGAGGCACCGAAATCCCCAATCCCGCCATCGTCCCCTCAAAACACACACACACACACACAGATACACACACACGCACAATGCCTCTGTGGAAACTTCCGTAGTTCCATAGCTTAAAGAGGCAGGTTTGAACAAATGCTATTGTTGATGTTTTGTCTGTGATGCTCAGACATCGCTGACACTGTCAGTTTGTGAAAAGCCTGAATGGGGCGAAGCAACTGTCCATTAACCAGGCTATTGTGCCATAATAGTTTGTCAAAAGATTCTGCATAAGAGTGATGGTGTATGCTAAATGCCCCTCAGTTCACCCCAGAGTTGCTCCATTCACCGTGGTGTTGACTCAGTGCTTTGTAATGGGGCTGCTCTGTTTCTGACATGCTCAGTCATAGTTAACTCTGTCATTGAAGCTACACAAACAGGCCTGCGCGGGGAGCATGGAGGACAAGGCAGCAGCAGCGGTAGCCAAGCCCAGAACAGTGCTCCTCAGTGGGGCTCTTATCTCACTTTATCCTGGGGCTCCCCTTGGGAGCTGGGGCTGAGGACAAACCCCACGATGCATGAGTATTTCAGGCCCAGCCAACACAGCAACTTTCACAACAACCCCGGTGTCTGGCCAGCTAGGACAATCTTGATGTACGACTGCATCCATGAGAGAGAGAGAGTGTGTGTGTGTGTGTTTATTTGCGTGCGTGTATTGAAATTGAAAGTGGCTTGATCTATACTATGCTCTATAGCACAAGAGTGCAATCGAAACATGCAAGAGGTCAATAGTTCAAGGATCATTGGGTTTGACCAATTACATTAAAATCTAATCAAATTGTATGTCATATGCCTCATAAACAACGGGTGTAGACTAACAGTGAAATGCCCTTCCCAACAATGCAGAGAGAAATAATAGAAAAATAATAACAAGAAGAATAAATACATAATGAGTAACGATAACTTGGCTACATACATGGGGTACCAGTACCGAGTTGATGTGCAGGGGTACGAGGTAATTGAGGTAGATAATGCACACATGACTGTAAGTCGCTTTGGATATAAGCGTCTGCTAAGTGGCATATTATAATACACTGAGTATACCAACCCCCCCGTGATGTACTGGGCAGTACGCACTACCCTCTGTAGCGCCTTGTGGTCGGATGCCAAGCAGTTACCATACCAAGTGGTGATGCAGCCAGTCAAGTTGCTCGTAATGGTGCAGCTGTATAACCTTTTGAGGATCTGAGAGCCCACGACAAATCTTTTCAGCCTCCTGAGGGGGAAGATGCATTGTTGTGCCTTCTTCACGACTGTGTTGATGTGTGTGGACCATGATAATTCCTTAGTGATGTGGACACCAAGGAACTTGAAGCTCTCAACCTGTGCTCCACTACAGCCCCGTTGATGTGGAAGAGGATGTGCTCGGCCCTCTCTTTCCTGTAGTCCACGAACAGCTCCTTTGTTTTACTGACGTTGAGGGAGAGGTTGTTGTCCTGGCACCACACTGCCAGGTTACTGACCTCCTCCCTATAGGCTGTCTCATCATCATCGGTGATCAGGCCAACCACCATTGTGTCATCAGCAAACTTAATGATGTATTGGAGTTGTGTGCGGCCACACAGTAGTGGGTGAACAGGGAGTACAAGAGGGGACTAAGCACGCACCCCTGAGGGGCCCCCGCGTTGAGGGTTAGCGTGGCGGATGTGTTGTTGCCTAGTGAGGCTACCTGGGGTTGGCCCGTCAGGAAGTCCAGGATCCAGTTGCAGAGGGAGGTGTTCAGTCCCATTGTCCTGAGCCTAGTGATGAGCTTGGAGGGCATTATGGTGTTGAATGCTGAGCTATAGTCAATGAACAGCATTCTCACGTAGGTGTTCCTTTTTGTCCAGGTGGGAGAGGGCAGTGTGGAGTGCAATAGAGATTGCATCATCTGTGGATCTGTTGGGGCGGTATGCGAATTGGAGTGGGTCCAGGGTGTCTGGGATGATGGTGTTGATGTGAGCCATGACCAGCCTTTCAAAGCATTTCATTGCTACAGATGTGAGTGCTACGTGGCGACAGTCATTTAGACAGGTTACCTTGGCGTTATTGGACACAGGGACTATGGTGGTTTGCTTGAAACATGTAGGTATTACAGACTGGGTCAGGAAAAGGTTGAAAATGTCAGTGAAGACACTTGCCAGCTGGTCAGCACATACTCTGAGTATGCGTCCTGGTAATCCATCTGGCCCTGTGGACTTATGAATGTTAACCTGTTTGAAGGTCTTACTCACAGCAGCTATGGAGCGCGAGATCACACAGTCGTCTGGAACAGCTGGTACTCTCATGCATTGTTCAGCGTTGCTTGCCTCGAAGCGTGCATAGAAGGAATTTATCTTGTCTGGTAGGTTCACGTCACTGGACAGCTCGCGGCTGGTTTTCCCTTTGTAATCCGTGATCGTTTGCAAGCCCTGCCACAACCGACGAGCATCAGAGCTGTTATAGTAGGATTCGATCTTAGTCCTGTATTGACGTTTTGATTGTTTGATGGCTTGTCGGAGGTCGAAGCTGGATTTCTTATAAGTGTCCGGATTAGTGTCCCACTCCTTTAAAGTGGCATCTCTAGCCTTTAGCTCGGTGCAGATGTTGCCTGTAATCCATGGATTCTGGTTGGGATATGTGGGGCCGATACTGTGAGGACGAAGTCGTCGATGTACTTATTAATGAAGCCGGTGACTGGTAAACTCCTCAATTTTATTGGTTGATCCCGGTACATTTTACAGTCTGTGCTAGTGAAATAGTCCTGTAGCTTAGTATCCGCTTCATCGGACCACTTCCATATTGAGCGCATCACTGGTACTTCCTGTTTGAGTTTTTGCTTGTAAGCAGGAATCAGGAGGATAGAGTTATGGTCAAATTTGCCAAATGGACGGCGAGGGAGAGCTTTGTATGCATTTCTGTGTGTGGAATAAAGGTGGTATACAGTTTTTTCGCCTTTACTTGCACAGGTGACATGCTGGTAAAAATGAGGTAAAACAGTTTCGCTGCATTAAAATCACCGGCCACTAAGAGCGCTGCCTCTGGATGTGCATTTTCTTTTTTGCTTATGGCCCTATACAGCTCGTTGAGTGCGGTGTTACTGCCAGCATTGGTTTGTGCTGGTAAATAGACAGCTACAATTTTTTTTTATGAAAACTCTCTTGGTTAATAGTATGGTCTGCAGTTTATCATAAGGTAGATCAGCTTTAATATTGCAGATAGATTGTAGGTTCTATCAATTAAATTGATTGCATCATTTTCTAATCCCCCTCATTTAAAAATGTTTTATTCTCTATACGTTTTACCCCCTTACCCTACCATCCCTACCCTAATTGGAGTAAACTAATGGACAACAATACTTATACTGCTACTTACAGCTATTTCATTCACATCTATGGTACCTGTAGTTAAATAATTCTACATTGATTCCTAATTTCCTCTTTCTTCAAGTGCTGGATTTTCACCCACAGCGGCCAATCCACCATTAATTCTGATCTTAACTCCAACCCCTCCGATGTCCACAGGTTAACCCATCTTTCCCATTATCATGCCATTTTGCTATTTCCTTTTGCAATACATCCCTCCATTTTACTATGATGCCTTACGAAGGTCCTACGAGGGTCCTGAACGTTTCTACTGATATTGCTCTAAAAATAAATAGTTTACCCAAGTATAATGATATTTCCCGCACCAGCCTTAACCTTACCCGAAGCTGCTGTTCGGTCTTGACGTTGCATAGAAAAACCAGCTAGATGTATATTATCCATGTCTTTGTTCAGCCAAGACACAGAGAAACACAGGATATTACAGTTCTTCAGGTCCCGTTGATAGGATAGTTTCGAACTGAGCTCGTCCAGTTTGTTCTCTAGTGATTGTACTTTCACCAATAGAACGGTGCTCTATTTAGTCATCGACGTAGTCTCGTCAGGGAGTCCGCTCGTTTGCCTCTCTTGCTCTTCCTCTTTTGAGTCCCGGGGATTAGGGCCTTGTCCGGGATGAGCAGTACATCCACAGCTGTCGACTTGTTAAAGTAGACATTTTCATTAAAATCTAGGTTAGTGATCACTGTTCTGATGTCCAGAAGCTGTTTTCGGTCATAGGAAATGATGGCGGAAATATTATGTACAAAGAATGTTGAGCTCAGCGTAAAATAAACACACAAAATAGCAGAATTGGCCGTCTCTGCAGGCCATTCCTTTGCACAGGATGGAAGTACTTGTGTGTAGAGTGGCTGGCGTGACATAAATGGTGTCAATAACAGCTGTTCTCTTATCAGCTGCACAGTGATTACCGTACAGGTAATGAGAGAGGCCGTACTCATTTGTCATGCTTTGTGGTAGGGGGCGGCCATGCAAGAACGATAGAGCCATCTCACTGTCTGAAAATACAATGCTAGAGGAGTTCCTGGGTCCACGCAGTAGGGGAGAGTGTGTGTGTGTGTGTGGGGGTGGGGTGGGGGGGGGGGGGGGTTACTGGTATAGTTGTTCATATTTCTACAATTAAGCAAAAATACAATGAGTGGCCAATTGCATATAACAACATATCTGGGTTATTGTTGCAACTCTGCCAGTGTTAGTGAGTTCAATGTAAAACGGACTTTACATGATGCACATTACATCCATTAATTTCAAAATGTTTCATTGTCATGGCAATTCTGAATCATAAAAACACAGCATGAACCAAAGTAAAGTTGATATACGGTGCGTTCGTAAATTCACTCTGGCCATCTACTCCGATTTCAGAGCACTCTCGTCTCAGTGTGCCAGTGCAGAATAACTGATTAATTTACGAACGCTCAACACCTGTTGAATATGGCCGGTGTCGGTAAGCATTGGCAAAAAAACGTAATTAAATTGTTTTTACATTTGAATTTACGAACACACCCATAATGTTTGAATTTAGAATGTTTGGTTGATAAGAGAGACTTGTGGATTTGAAATCCATTCTATTTCATTGCCATGGTGATTATATTGATAAGAATATAATAACATTTGAATAGGATGATATCACAATCTAAAAGAGCAACTTTAGTAGAATTTAGAGTGTTATAATGTTTGGATGTTAGGCACCAATATTGATTAGTAACTAAGTTTTGGTGGCAACAACACCAAGACTAGACTAGACTAGACTTGCTTCTGCTATCCAAGATTATACATTTATCAAAAATGAGTCCAGACCATGGGATGGCACAGGGACATCAGTACTTTCCTGCAAGGCTATCAAATATCATTATCAATGGTAAAAATCAGACAGAGGATTCTTACCAGAATTTGATTCTTTGCTTACTTTTGTGTATTTCTCAACATTCCATGTTTAGAATGTACTTTATTTAGGTATGTATAGAACTGGTTCTATGTGTGAATTTAGGTCAGATCCTCCCAAGTTTCTCAGAGATCTTGCTTTGTGAGTGGCTCTGGAAGTCCCGGTCCCTAAACATGGCCAGCTTCCGCTACCTCAACCAGCACTTGTCTGAGCAGGAGAAACTCAGACTGTTCCACAAGCACATGGAGATGAGGTGCAAGGTGGAGTTTTACAGGAAAGTGAGGAGGGAGTTCTACGAGCAGCGTGTCAGGTGACCAGTGACTCTTTTCTGATGAAGAGATGGAGAAACCTCAAGTAATTCCGGAGGTGTTGGACTTGGCTGCAGAGATGGGCTTCCTGTGAGTCTCTGATTTACTATGTTGACATAGTAGTAAGATAAGATAAGATAGAATAAGATAGGAATGGTAGGTATAGTAAGATTATTGTCTACTTTTCATCAATAACGATAAATAATATTTTAAATATAAAAGTTGTGTTGTGTCTTTTGTGTATGTGCATGTTCCGAGTCCAAGTGCGTGCGTGTATGTACACTGCGACGAAAGTGAGCCAAATAAGATTAAGCCAATTTTAGGGGAGAGCTGGTTTATTCCCAGCTAGCACCTTTGGTTCCTTGGAAGTTGTGCAAACGTACGTTTTTGGTTTCCTATTGGTTCTGGGAACGAACCCATACGTTTCCTGGCCGGTAAAACTGAAAGTTTTTTAACCTTTTCACATGTGAGTTCCAAATATATCTAACTGTCGCCCCTGCGTGAGTTTTTTCATGCACGTGATGTCAGAATGCTCTCACTGTTCCAAAATGTGGTGTTACGCAACAGGACAGTTACCCTGTGCTGCCCTTAAACCAAGGCATGTTGCCTGTTAATTATCTATAGGCTATGTTTCAGCTTGTCAATTTGTATTTTCTAACAACAGTTTGAATTGAGGTATGTTCCGCCTCCTCGTTAATTCGCATAAGAAGTAGCCCATTTCATTGTTGCGGACAATTTATGTTTGAGGCTTTACTGAGCGGACAAACTTCTCTCTTCAACAAGAGCCCAAGCCTTTCCACAGTGTTTCCACAGATCAAGTATGAAGACATAGCACATCTCTAGTCAGCACAGGCCTTGCACAAACGTTTTCCCCCAGCACATTTTCTGGCTGGAGTCCGCATTGCCTTCATGGTTGTTTTCCTTAGAAATTGGATGCATGTGTGCATTCCTATCAAAGTATGTGGCTTATTTTCTGTATATCGTGTTGTCGTTTCTGCTGTAGCACACCATATGTATGTATGGATCATAATGTATTTACTGTTTTATTCACATGTTTTCAAGTACTGGTGACAAATCATGCATTCCGATTCTTGCATGGATTGTAATGGACACATATGATGTGTGTAAAATACTTTTTTGAATGTTGTACTGATTATGATGAGCTAATGATAAGCTATGTTGGCACCATGTTTGTTGACATCATACAATTCATTCTGGTTGTCACGTAAGCGTCTGTCAGACCAAAATTTTTATAACATGGGATAGTTCCATCGACTGACTTATGGTGCTTTCAAGACAACTGTGAACTCTGAAAAATACTAGGTAAAATCATGACGTCAATGATCTTCATGTTGGAAAGTCGGAGCTCTAGAAAGGCCTGTACCCGAGATGGAATTCCGAGTTGGATGACCGTTCTAAACTATTTTTACCTGTCGGACCTCGTTTTTTCCCGAGTTCCCAGTTGTCTTGAACGCACTGAAGTCGGAAGTCAGAGATTTCCCAGTTCCCAGTTGTTTTGAACGCGGCATCAGATGGTAACTTTGGTATCTCAGGGTTGCTAGCTCAGACCCCCCTTTCCAGGGGTTTTATTTTCATTTAGCGTATAAACTTCTCTTATGTTTGCCCCCCATTTATTGATAAATCCCCCATCATAGTAATATTTCCTGCATCATATCCCCCCAAGATACCTTTCCCCATTTCTACCCCCCATGGACTTGAAAACCCCACACAAATGAAATGAACCCCCCCCCCCATAAACCCCCCTAAAATGGTTTCATCCCTGTTTAGCTTTCGCGCTATGGTTAAGCTAGGCAGTAGGCTTGTATTTGGTGTGATGATCTGTGAGGTGAAAACATTTGATTTGCTTTGTGATTTGTCAAAAACGGTAAACGACTTGTCAAGTGATGTGCTCCGGTTCTTGTATACACTGTAACAAGTACATTGACGATTTGTAATATGCTGAAAAGTGGATAAACTAAGTTAATATTTTTCAGGCAATGAGCGCAGCCATCTTTGAATTTGTTTATTTGCGTCTTATAGTGAATGGCATTCTGGGATTGGGAGTTTTCACCAAGTCAAACATAAACAAACATCGCTGCCATCATAAAGAATTTAGCTGTTGTTAGCTTAGCTGACACACATTTATTTTCCAAACAACATTACATTAGCCTCTTAAGCTCACCAGAGATGTGGTACATTGTAAACTATTCTAGCTGTTAGGTGACTAATTTATGTTTTGTTTTTTGTCAGCACAACCTGTAATTTAGACTGGTTTATGGAATGAGTTTGGCTGTGGATGTGTTCCATGTGATGAAGTTCGCATTTATCTTTTACAATAAAAGGTCAAATTGAGGAATAAAGTTTAAGACCTGTATTTTCAATCAGTACAAAAAAATATTTTGATGCTGTTCAGACAACAATGCTGTTTAGACGCGTTTGTTGTGTCTTACGTTCTGTTGCTACTGCTCCAATTACATATTTGAGATCGTACGCTGCAGGGACCACTCAACAATGATCACAAATACATGATCATACGCGTCAAAAGGTTAAACGTTCAGAGAACGGAAGTTAACATTTTGCCTGTTCTGGGAACATTAATATTTAGGTTGCAGGGAGGTTCTGAGAACGTTTTATTATGATTCCCTGAAGGTTTTCCTGGGAGATTTTATAACATTCCGAGAACGTAAATTATAGGTTATAAGTCACAAAGTGCCTCCGTTACTGAATAAGATGACTGGATGTATTTCACACATATGTCACGATCGTCGGTGAGAGAGGACCAAGGCGCAGCGTTGCAGGCAAACATACTCTTTATTAGAGACACGATCAAAAAACAACAAAACGATAACGTGACAGTTCACGGTCTAACACAACCGACTAGAAACAAGATCCCACAAACTCTGTGGGGAAACAGGCTGCTAAAGTATGGTTCTCAATCAGAGACAACAAGCAATAGCTGAATCACGTTGCCTCTGATTGAGAACCACACTGGCCAACATAGACAAACAATACTAGAATGTGAGACCTAGAACAAAACACATATACTTTACACACCCTGGCTCAACATATTAGAGTCCCCAGAGCCAGGGCGTGACAACATATTGAAACACATAGACAAGCAGAGATTAAACCATGGGTGGAATTAGGGACGGGATGCCCAGACATTCTGTAATTTAGTTTTTGTTTGAGTTTTATAATTTCATTGTGATACAAAAAGCAGCGCCGGCGTGCTTTAGGACCATACGGACACCTCTGGAGGCTGTTTAGCGGTTTTAGAGGGCTGTATTTAGGACCACATGGACACATTGGAGCGTGCAGGGAGGCTGGTTGAATGGCTGAACGAATGCAAAGAATACGGCAAAAGGACGGCCAGGTTGTGTCCCCCACACTTCTAAAACCAAAGTTCCGCACCTGGATTACACATCTGGTTTAGTAGTCCAGAGATTGCTCTATTTGTAAAATAAAGACAGAGATGCACCTCAAATAATCTCACACAGACATGCACACCCACAAGGAAAACATCTGCTTCATAATTCGGGCCTGGAGTCGGAGTGTGTGAGACGTACAGAGAAACTAAAAGAAACAGAGTGATACAGATTTAAATGAGGGGATGGGTTTCAATGATGGGTTTCAATTATGGGTTTCGATGATGGGTTTCAATGATGGGTTTCAATGATGGGTTTCGATGATGGGTTTCAATGATGGGTTTCAATGATGGGTTTCAATGATGGGTTTGAATGATGGATTTCAATGATGGGTTTCAATGATGGGTTTCAATGATGGGTTTCAATGATAGGTTTCGATGATGGGTTTCGATGATGGTTTTCGTGACTCATTAACTGTTAATGTTCAATTTTGATCCTCTGTATCTTCATGTTATCTAAAGAGGAGATAGATGATATCCCTAAGATCAAGGCTTTCCCTGAGTACTGATCTTGGGTGATGTTTTGCTTATTCCCCTCTGAAATGATTAGGGTTAGAATGGAGGTTAGAAAAACTGGTCCTAGATCTAGGCCTACTGTAGGCAACTTATATCTCAAACCCATTTAAGATAAGTTGAGACGGAAGTATGAATGAGTGTTACTTGGGTCACATACAGAGTGTTTTGGGCTAGGCAGACATTTTCTCTTATCATCCTCTCTGTTGAATAAGAGGCCTGTCAGAAGGAAACATGTTCCCATAATAAGATGTCAGTCAACCATCCACCTCTTACACTAGGGGAACAAACAGACACTGCCCGGGGACCGTCTCTGACAATGACAAAGCCCTTCTTCATTCTGCACTACACCACGTTGTAATGGCAAGCTAAGCACTGGTGTAATAAAGGGATTTGAGGTCAAGAAGTTTAGCCAAGGAAGAGTTTGGAGAGATGCAGGTGTCAATGTCTTGTGACGAGTGTGAATTAGCGATCCCCACAATGTATACTAGCTTTGGTCGTTATTACAAATATTATCTCATAGGAACAGAAATAGATTGTTTCTTATCCTCAGTAACAGAAGCAAAAGTTGATATAGTCTGTTCTGATTGGCTCCAATAACTCCAAAAACGGCACAACACTGAGCTTACTTCCTCATACTCCGCTTCTGGATAGTCCAATGTGGTATCAGCAGTTAACAAGAAAGGGAAAGCTGCAGTTTGACTGTGCGCCAGGAAAAAACTGTCTTCATTGCTAAGAGGAGATAAAACAGACATCTAAACTATTCCTTAAAAAATTACCCTGAAGCAAATAATAGGGAGGGAGCCACAAGGGTATTCTAACACCCTTGTAACACCCATGTTTAGAACAGGGGTGTCAAACGTGCCTGTGTCCATTTGCAGTCCAACATGTGACTCCATATGGCACCCAACACTAGCCTCTTTGATTGTTCGAAAATATGTTTATTGTTTGCTGTCGACATTATTGCCAATGTGCATCCCTCTTGACATTTACAGAGATAAACCCTCAGGCAAGATGACTGCTTTCGACCATGGCCAACATCATCTAATCACAAAGAGACTAGTATGGTACCGGCTTGCTGGATATCCTGGTGTATCAGTCAGCGGGTCAAAAATCACATCACAACTTCATTTAACTCTGAACACTATTACAGACTCCATTGGTTTTACTGTAAACTCAAAGTCAATGTTCCATTGGTGCCAAGCTGGAGAACTCACTTCCCCACAAGGCCATTGAGGCTCTATTGAAGCTCCATTTCACTCCAGTTATCAAGGACACAGAGAGAGGGAGAGGCAATCAGAGGAAATTGCCTTCTCTTTGTTGGAGATTCGGGGAAGTGTTAATGGAATCAAGGTTAGAGGAAACGGACGCTACGGGCGACGTTCTCCTTGAAATTGGAGACGGACGACAAGCGACACCATCACCGCCCACCAATCAGAGAGGCCGTTCAATCTCATCGCGGTTGGGAATGAGATGGTCTGATAGTGACGTGTGAGAGCGGACTCAGATACTCAAATACTGTGATGAATCAATGGCATACAGTTGACCTCTTTCAGATGTGTACTCACACACACAAGGGTTCTTCATAACCCAACCGAGAGCGGCAATTGTAAGTGTCTCCATCAATCCCTAGATTAGACAAAGAGAGATGTGTCTGGAAGTCATGATGAGCGGATGATTCAGACAGACAGGACGTGGGAAACTGTGATACATGACAGCTAGTGCCATGGAGAGATAATTGGTGGGCGTATATAATGGCAAACAACATGCCTTATCATCGGCCACACAACATCCTGTTTTTTAATGTCAACAGACTTTACTCCGATGCCTTTCTGTGAGACACAAAGGCCTGGTTCGTATTCATTATAGCACACCATAGAAAAATGTTTTGCAAATTACAACAGAAGTTAGCCTTTGTTATTGAACAAGTCCAGGTAGCCCCTCCCTGTTTCAGTCTGTTTGGTGCCTAATGAATACGACCCTGGAGACTGGTAGAGGGAGGGGCTGTTTAATTGGCACTCAGCAGGGTAGGGAACAAGGAAGCAGTGATGTCACCCCGGCATGTCTGTCACAGTGAGACCACGGGGATGGCTCTAAGCCCTCCCTGACTGTCACCTCAGTGGTGGTGATGGTGCCATCCATCCCCCCGCCCCCTCTGCCCAATACAATGGTCCTCATCCACAGCATGCATCTGTGACCTCCAACAATAACAAAGAGTGACACTGTTCTCTCCAATGAAAAGACTCCGTCCATGTCTGTCTGTGAATGCGTAACCCCCTCCCTTCTCCATCCCAGAATCCTTTGCTCTAATAACTAGGTTGTCATTCACCCTATTGGGTGTCAACTCTGCTTTGAGACTTTGAGGCCTCCCCTATTGCTGTTTTGGGTTTTTTGAGGGGTACGCTATCGTTCCACCAAGCTGCCCAAAAACAATGGCTCGCTTTGTTTTTCTTTGGGGGTCTTCATCTATGGGGCGCTGGGCAGGGAGGGGGGTTAGGATTCTGTCTCAGACTTGAACAAAACAAAAGGCAGACTTTTTCATTCATACCCCATACCACCCAGTAATGTCTTTATAGTGAAGCACAAATAATGTGATAGTGCTTTACAGAAGACAGACTGAGGCTCATGGTGTTATTACCTTCTCTTCTCTCTCAGAGCACAGATCACTAGAGTCTCATGTTTACTCTTTTCTCCCAAATATTATTTCAACCGCCCCCAGATCCTTCATCCTCATCCCCTCCTCTCCCTCTCTCACTCTCTATTTATCTCTCTAGGTGGGAGACACTGTCTTATACCTTTGCAACGATTCCCATACTACAGCATCTCTCTCTCTGCTATGTGGATGTCTCTTTCTGAGATAGATATAGAATGTCAACTTTATTATGTATTTACACATATAGTTAATGCATAATTTGCGCTACGGGTGGAAAGGGGGATGACAGAGAGCCCATACACACACACAAACCCATACATCATATTAATGAGATACATTTGTATACAGGTACAAAGTCCTAACCTACACTGTGTGCACTGAACACACTGACATACCTTAACCAAAGGATATACACACACACACACTTATGCGCTTACACAAAAACACTCTTAACTAATGACTCAAGTGATTCCATTTGACAGACGCACGCAATTAAATTCGCAATGAGATATGATCCTCTAAGCAGAACAAGGATCCAGAAGAAAAACACACTTCAAAAGACAAGACAGACAGCCTGCATTATGAAAGATGAAACAATAAATCATCACTAATCATCAGACATCCTAATTACACTTGAACTGCATCCCTAATGGCACCCTATTCCCTACCTGGTGCACTAGTCTTAACTAGAACCCTATGGGCCCTGGTCAACAGTAGCACACTATGTAGGGAATAAGGGGCCATTTGGCACACAGACTTGGAAATGTAGCATTACTGAGTACCTAGCCTGGCTAGACTAAGACCCATCCAGCCACAGAGACAAAGCGAATCAACATTCGTTCCCTGCTCCTCCTACACAAGCCTTCTTCGCCTCGCCGGCGTCCTCGTCTAGCCGAGCGTGCCATCCCTGTGCGCATCAACAAGCAAATAGGCCACCAGCCTACTGCAGTAATTGGGGAAAGAGATTGGTCAGATTGTGGGGAGGACACCCAGCTCGGGTGGCGCCACAATGTAATCAGATGGGGTCTCCATATAGTCTGATGTGTCCATTGTAGATGCATAGACAGTCGTTAGACTCGTCACTCATGTCTACTTTCCACTAGCATGCCTGGTGTTTCCCTTCACTATAGCTTAAGGGGGTGAGCTTACATACCTGAGCCACATTAAAGACTGTATCCCCCTACGGTATCAGTCAAGCTTTCTGGGTATCTGGTGGAAATAGCATAACCGACATCTGACAGCCAGACCACTTAATGTGAGTGTTATGACGTGATAAGATTGCTGAACAATCCCATCACTAGTCAGAGTACATGGGTAGAATGTAGTGGCAAAAAGACTGTAGGTCTATATTTACATTTTACATTTTAGTCATTTAGCAGACGCTCTTATCCAGAGCGACTTACAGTTAGTGAGTGCATACATTTTTCATACTGCATATATACTGCATATATGCATAGTCCAGGGCGTTGCACGCATTAGTTCCATTTAAAATATATCATCACAGTTACGGTTTGTGATCTGAAGGTCATCCAAAACAGCACTGATGTTCGTAATTTGCATTGTAGATGCGCTCGGGCAAACTTGGATCTTTACGAGTTACAACGAGCTATGTGATGGGGGAAATTAGATACACCTACTATTTCTTACAACTTACTATCTAAGAACCAATTCACAGCTGTAGTAATTCATGAGCTGCACATAAATCTCCTGCTGAACTCAGTGTCCTCTGAGGATTCCAATATCCACACGGCAACAGGAGTCGGTCTATATGCCGGCGTAGTAATCCATCGTGGTGCGCTACCTCATTAAAATAAATCCCGGGAATGAGAAACACAGCATGCGCATCCCCCCGAACAGCCAAATGTTCTCCCAGCAATGTCAGCCCACGGTAGGACACAAACCAAAGCGACCAGTGCTCACCATCACTCTCACTCCTGCATGCCTTGATTAATCCATTAGGAATTTGTCATCGTTGCTCTCTGTGGCATTTCCAGCTCGGGACCAGTCAGACACAGTGTGCCACTCTATTGAAAAGGATGCCTTTCCAAGACCAGACAATCCGGATTTCTTTAGTCGAGCAGTAGCAAAAAATAAATACAATTAATGGTGTACAAGACACCTGTCTGATTCGCGCCTGTCTGAGTGGACTAATCCATTGTGGAGGCCATGGGAATGGCACAGTCCATCACTCTAAGACATGTACTTCTGAAATTGTATATGGTTAAGGACAATGGCACAACACTAACACAAACAATATGATTTTATAACAAATGCGCTTTCTTCCGCGTTTGATAGTGGTCGCATCAATGTACTTTTGAATTGGCGCCTTTTCCTAGACCATGTTGCTATGTGCATAATAGCAAAGTTAACCAGCATATTGGTGTTAAGAACAATGCGGCGGAGGCAACAGAGGAGTTAGGAGATGAGAAAACAGCCCTTGCCTTAATTGCCTAAGAAAAGTGAGAGAGGAAACCCCAACTTAATTAGGTCTATAATCAACAGCCTAACTGTTAAATGTGCCTGGCTTTATAAATCATCCATATATACAGTTGAAGTCGGAAGTTTACATACACTTAGGTTGGAGTCATTAAAACTTGTTTTTCAGCCACTCCACAAAATTCACTTATTGTGGGAAGCTTGTGGAAGGCTACCCAAAACGTTGAGTGTATGTAAACTTCTGACCCACTGGGAATGTGATGAAAGGCTTACACTTAGAGTCCTGTTCTCTAAAGCTAGGCTAGCCCTGTTAGCGTCCCACCTTCAACCTAGGTTAAATCTGTATCAGAGCCTCATTCTCAACCTAGGCAAGCTATAGGCTTCCCTACTGTAGATATCTCCTTCCCCCTTGTTGTCCTGCTCTCTAAAGCTAGGCAATCCCTGTTAGCATCCCCCCCTTAGTTCCAGTGGGAAGCTGAGCTCAACGCAGGGATCAGAGGGATTAGCTCAGCCCCGAGACAGCTGTCCCACACACGTCCCACTCCCCTGGGTGAATCCTCGCCTTGAGTGACCCCTGCCGCCCGTCTGCAGGCCATATCTGCTCCCATGCCTGCCTCTGAGGAATCACGACATGAGTAATATTATATTTTTATGGGTTTTACTTCCACAACAGCATTGGTTTCCCAGTCAGCTAGAAAGACACTCAGAGGGTCTAATGTTTACAGCGATGTAGGAGGAAAATAAGGTGCAAAATGCTACTAATAGGTAGCCCAAGATCTCAAGATGTTCCTCTGTTGTAGGCTATTCCTGTTTTGTTGTTTCGACACATCCACGACCTTGCACACATAAGTAGACCTACATGTTACAACAGCACCAAACACTGACATTCCCCAACACACGCAACACACAAACATTCCCTCCAGCCTGCAGGCAAAGAATATGCAATTTGGCTGCCCAGTGCAGGGCCGAGGCAGGGGAGGCAGGGAACTGGACTGGGGGTATGTCTGCCTGTGGTTGGACACCACAGGGGCTGTTCGTCATTATCAAAAGATACTGAGGGAGTTAGGTAAGCAGGGTAATATGTCTACCCCCAACCCCCACCACCTCCAGTGTAAATAACCAGAGTGTCAGCAGCTGACCCGCCCGAAAATTGCCTTATTGATCCCAGGGCACTTTTTCCTGCTTGTTGTTATTGCCTCCTCGGGTCTTGCTAGAGCTACACGTTTGAACACTCCGAGGTACAATATGAAGGAGAGTAAATGTGGGGAAAAATAGATGGGAGATGTGCTAGAGTGAAAAACACGGGGATGGAAAGATTAGATGTCAGACAGACCTGCTTTATCATTTGGTGGTGACGTTCAGGAAACAGCTTTTTCCTGACTTTGTGCAATATTCAGTTGAAGTGGTGTACATTTTGGGTAACATTAAGGCTACAGGGCAAAGAAGGTAATGAGAGTACAAATTCCTCTATTAGACAAAGACTAAAACAAATATACACACACAAACACGCAGACACACACACACATACATACACACATGAACACACACACGTATTCACACACACACGCACAATGTGTGTACTGTATTTAGCTGTAATCTAAAGGGGACCCGGGGGGGAGACTGTCTCAGACACAAGAGGCAGAGCAAGGCAGAGAGAATAAGGCCTGTCAGCCTCCCAGCATGCTCAGCCCCAGAGTATGACTCCTACTACCTCTGAAGGGGGGTGGCATCAAACAGACACTCACCTCCCGCTGGTTGCATTTGTTTGCCCCCCCCCCCCCCCCCCCCAGCTCTACAGCTGACAGCTCTACTGTAAGAGGGAAGGAAAAAAGCTTGCACTGAAATACACCAAACGTTCCCCTTTTAGCTCTAAATGTTTCGAGAAAACGTGGAACGGTGTACATTTGATGCCTTTCAACTCGCTGCAGCTAGTGAACAAAGGTGCTCATTGGAATGTCGGGGATAATGGACCTGGAGTTGTGTGTGTTTCGCAGTGCTCCGAGAGTACAGAGCAAGAATGTTAATTGCAACTACAGCACCATGGAGGAGGTTGAAAGACAGGAGAGGGGGAGGAGAAGAGTAGGGAACGTTGTACTGGAGGATTGTGGAAAATGTGAGGGAGGAAACGAAGGGATAGCATAGCGAGAGAGCAGCGGCAGGGAAAGAGCAGTGACTTACACATCGTCCCTGGCAAAGGAAACACGAATGCGAGCTGAGCAGGGCCACATGAGTCATAAATGTCTATTGTTTTCATTCTCAGCTTCGAGAGCCATCCAATAAAAGAGCCTGGTTGCCTCAGTCAAGGGGGTGGGAGTCAAGAGAGGTGCTGAGAGCCCATTTTCCAGGGGCCAAGGGTGCCAATCGGGAGCCCTCCCCAGGAGGCGTCAATAACAAGGCAGTCAGGCCACAGGTTGCCAGGATGTTGTGGCTCTGGTTCCTGTGGCTCTGCTTATATGTTTGCGTGGCTGGGCGCCATATTAACTTTCACCCTGATGCGCCTGAGCCGGGGCCTGCAGATGGATGACAGTGAGAAACCAAAGGGCACAGGGCTGAGGCCTGCCACTGATAACCTCTCTGCTCTACAGAGTCACAGCTGAGCCAGCTTCCTGTTTCCAGTTTGAGCCACAGGAAATAGAGAGTGACACCTCATCAAAACAGACAACCCTGAAAAACAAGGGTTGGCTCTTTTTGGGTCTCTAAGTTTCTTTTGAAAAACCCTCCTTTCAGCAATTTGCTGAAGAGTAGCTAAGACTCTTATCTGTCACACAGGGCTAGTTTGAGTCTTCATAGCCTAGCCCAGCCCATTGATGTCTCTATAGCTTATGGAATTAGCTACCGACACCTATTGAAAACTACAGTAGGAGATGAGATCTGAGAGAGGACACAGCGGGATGTAAATCCGCTCTCGCCGCACTACTAATTACACTTCCAAAGCAGTGCCTGGAGGTGAGGCGGAGGGAGAGAAAGACTGGGAAAACTGCTTCCCCGTAATCAGGAGCCATGCTAATAGCTAATGTATTCCAAAAGCTTTGGGATGAGGTGTGTGGAGTGTGGGGTGGTGGGGGAGAGTGTGTGTGTGTTTGTGTGTGTGTGTGTGTGTGTGTGTGTGTGTGTGTGTGTGTGTGTGTGTGTGTGTATGTGTCTGCACAGTAGGCCTATATAAAATGTAGCCCTATATAAAAGGTGCATGTGTGTGCTTGCTTGCCTATGAGTACTTTTATATGTGTGTACTATATAGTATATGTATATACACTGAGTGTGGTGCATAATAAACCACCCTGTAATCACATGAGACTTGCGCGCTACTCAACCCATTAAAGAGGATTCAAAAGGCTGCCTGTTCTGGCTGTTTAGGGCATTTACTGTAGAATAACCCCCCCTGTTCATGCTAATGCATGTCAGTAGACTGCAGGTACCCTGAGGGGATGGCGCATTAAGCACCATGTTCAAATGTTAAGTGGAATAAAAATGGCTGATTCTGCAGCATCCTGTAACCGGAAGGGGGAGTCAGGGGAAGGGTGTGAGGGAGGGAATGGTGCGAGCGAAGGGGTGAGGGAGAGAGGGGGGTGAAAGTTCCTTCTAGGGACGTTGGGAACTCAATGACGGTGGGAAATGGGGAACGGTTTCATCGTAACACAGCCATGTTCATAGACATATAACGGTACCAGCTGGAACCAAGAGAAATATAGCCAAGAGAAATATGCATCTGATGAACTCTTGTCGAACGCTTCTGAGTTGCCGCCGTGCCATTGGCTGCTAGGCGCTGGTGCGTGACCCTTATAGGACGTGCTCGACCCTCTCCATGGTAACAGGGCTCTACGACAGCCGGTCCGCCCACTAGACCCTCCTGCCTCTCTACTAATAAAAAATATCAGGGCCTCAAATGCCCTTGGTCTTGAACTTTACAGGACCTTCCAGAGACAAAAAGTGAGTTAAACAAACAGTTGCTCTACACGCAGATGGTAAATACAGAGAGATTGGGCCCTGAGGCGTACACAAAGCTTTCCCGTCATCTCCTGTAAATATGAAACATAAAAACAGCCTTCTACATCCATCATTATGCCTCCATGAGAATAATCATAGCCCGTGTCATCATCATCGTCAGTAGGAATTGACTTGGTAGAAAGACGCAGTTATGAGAGAGTGCACTGCATTGATTATCGCAACGATTATAGTGAGTCCCTTTAGGTGTGTGTGTGTGTGTGTGTGTGTGTGTGTGCGTGTGTGTGTGTGTGTGTGCGTGCGTGCGTGCGCGTGTGTTTCATCAGGTAGTGCTGTGAGAGGGCAGAAGCGTAAGAAGAGAGAATCTCATTCATCTCTCATCCCTTCAAAGGCAAACTAGTGACACGTCAGTGCTCTGGGGGAGCTGGTACATCCAGTACACTCAGGTAGTCTGAACAGCAAGCTGTCCCAGTGGAGGGAGGGAGGGAGGGAGGGAGGGAGGGAGGGAGGGAGGGAGGGAGGGAGGGAGGGAGGGAGGGAGGGAGGGAGGGAGAAAGTCTAGGAGGGCGGTAGGGAGAGAGGGAGGGGAAATTACTATTTAGCAGTAAAGGGACAGAGGGAGAGATGCACAAGGATGGAGGGATGGAGGAGGAGAGGAAGACGGGGCCTAAAGCCAGAGCTCTCCGCCTTACTAACACTCACTATTAATTATTAATGGATACACAGAGCAAATGAAGTCAGAGGAGCCGCTTGCACAGGGAGGGGAAGATGAATCTCCAGAGAGAATGAGACCCCACCTGACTGTACATACAGTACTATACATACTGGGTAGACACACACACACACACACACACACACACACACACTGTATGAAGTGTGCATTCTCCATATACATCCTCTTATTATAATAAATAATAATATGCCATTTAGCAGACGCTTTTATCCAAAGCGACTTACAGTCCTGTGTGCATACATTTTTACATATGGGTGGTCCCGGGGATCGAACACACTACCCTGGCGTTACAAGCGCCATGCTCTACCAATTGAGCTACAGAGGACCACAACTTATTCTATGGTAATAGATGGTATAGCCAAGCACAAGCTACAAAACATTGTTGGATGACGTTTTTCAAAGTTGTTGCAAGTTATTCCCTACAGAGGTTTCTGAGAAGAGTGTCACTTAGTTTGACAGCTCTGTAAAATTGGCCAATTACAAACGGTGCACATTCTGTCAGGTAGAGGCAGAGAGGCTGATGGGATTGAGCTAGCTGATGAGATAGCCTAGCGGATAATGACACTCCTTAAAGACACCCTTTCACACAGACATGACAGAGCCATCCCTCACCATGGCAACAACAACTACACTGATAATCTAGTCATTGTGACATCTTTTATTTTATTTTATTTTATTTCACCTTTATTTAACCAGGTAAGCCAGTTGAGAACAAGTTCTCATTTACAACTGCGACCTGGCCAAGATAAAGCAAAGCAGTGCGATAAAAACAACAACACAGAGTTACAGTGGGGAAAAAATGTATTTAGTCAGCCACCAATTGTGCAAGTTCTCCCACTTAAAAAGATGAGAGAGGCCTGTAATTTTCATCATAGGTACACGTCAACTATGACAGACAAATTGAGGAAAAAAAATCCAGAAAATCAAATTGTAGGATTTTTTATGAATTTATTTGCAAATTATGGTGGAAAATAAGTATTTGGTCAATAACAAAAGTTTCTCAATACTTTGTTATATACCCTTTGTTGGCAATGACACAGGTCAAACATTTTCTGTAAGTCTTCACAAGGTTTTCACACACTGTTGCTGGTATTTTGGCCCATTCCTCCATGCAGATCTCCTCTAGAGCAGTGATGTTTTGGGGCTGTCACTGGGCAACACGGACTTTCAACTCCCTCCAAAGATTTTCTATGGGGTTGAGATCTGGAGACTGGCTAGGCCACTCCAGGACCTTGAAATGCTTCTTACGAAGCCACTCCTTCGTTGCCCGGGCTGTGTGTTTGGGATCATTGTCATGCTGAAAGACCCAGCCACGTTTCATCTTCAATGCCCTTGCTGATGGAAGGAGGTTTTCACTCAATATCTCACGATACATGGCCCCATTCATTCTTTCCTTTACACAGATCAGTCGTCCTGGTCCCTTTGCAGAAAAACAGCCCCAAAGCATGATGTTTCCACCCCCATGCTTCACAGTAGGCATGGTGTTCTTTGGATGCAACTCAGCATTCTTTGTCCTCCAAACACAACGAGTTGAGTTTTTACCAAAAAGTTCTATTTTGGTTTCATCTGACCATATGACATTCTCCCAATCCTCTTCTGGATCATCCAAATGCACTCAAGCAAACTTCAAACGGGCCTGGACATGTACTGGCTTAAGCAGGGGGACACGTCTAGCACTGCAGGATTTGAGTCCCTGGCGGCGTAGTGTGTTACTGATGGTAGGCTTTGTTACTTTGGTCCCAGCTCTCTGCAGGTCATTCACTAGGTCCCCCCGTGTGGTTCTGGGATTTTTGCTCACCATTCTTGTGATCATTTTGACCCCACGGGGTGAGATCTTGCGTGGAGCCCCAGATCGAGGGAGATTATCAGTGGTCTTGTATGTCTTCCATTTCCTAATAATTACTCCCACAGTTGATTTCTTCAAACCAAGCTGCTTACCTATTGCAGATTCAGTCTTCCCAGCCTGGTGCAGGTCTACAATTTTGTTTCTGGTGTCCTTTGATAGCTCTTTGGTCTTGGCCATAGTGGAGTTTGGAGTGTGACTGTTTGAGGTTGTGGACAGGTGTCTTTTATACTGATAACAAGTTCAAACCGGTGCCATAAATACAGGTAACGAGTGGAGGACAGAGGAGCCTCTTAAAGAAGAAGTTACAGGTCTGTGAGAGCCAGAAATCTTGCTTGTTTGTAGGTGACCAAATACTTATTTTCCACCATAATTTGCAAATAAATTCATAAAAAATCCTACAATGTGATTTTCTGGATTTTTTTTTCTCAATTTGTCTGTCATAGTTGACGTGTATCTATGATGAAAATTACAGGCCTCTCTCATCTTTTTAAGTGGGAGAACTTACACAATTGGTCGCTGACTAAATACTTTTTTTCTCCACTGTACATATGGGGTAAACAAAACATAAAGACAAAAATACAAACAGAAAATATATATACAGTGTGTGCAAATGTAGTAAGTTATGTAGGTAAGGCAATAAATAGGCCATAGTGCAAAATAGTTACAATTTTGTATTAACACTGGAATGATAGACGTGCAAAAGATGATGTGCAAATAGAGATACTGGGGTGCAAATTAGCAAAATAAATAACAATATGCGGATGAGGTAGTTGGGTGGGCTAATTTCAGAATGGCTGTGTACAGGTGCAGTGATTGGTAAGCTGCTCTGACAACTGATGCTTAAAGTTAGTGAGGGAGATAAGAGCCTCCAGCTTTAGAGATTTTTGAAGTTCGTTCCAGTCATTGGCAGCAGAGAACTGGAAGGAATGGCAGCCAAAGGAGGTGTTGGCATTGGGGATGACCAGTGAGATATACCTGCTGGAGCGCAGACTACGGGTGGGTGTTGCTATGGTGACCAGTGAGCTAAGGTAAGACGGGGATTTGCCTAGCAGTGATTTATAGATGACCTGGAGCCAGTGGGTTTGGTGACGAATATGTAGTGAGGGCCAGCCAACAAGAGCGGACAGGTCACAATGGTGGGTAGTATATGGGGCTTTGGTGACAAAACGGATGGCACTGTGATAGACTACATCCAATTTGCTGAGTAGAGTGTTGGAGGCTATTTTGTAAATGACATCGCCGAAGTCAAGGATCGGTAGGATAGTCAGTTTTATGAGGGCATGTTTGGCAGCATGAGTGAAGGAGGCTTTGTTGCGAAATAGGAAGCCGATTCTAGATCTAACCTTTGATTGGAGATTCTTAATGTGAGTCTGGAAGGAGAGTTTACAGTCTAACCAGACACCTAGGTATTTGTAGTTGTCCACATACTCTAGGTCAGACTCGCCGAGAGTAGTGATTCTAGTCGGGTGGGCGGGTGCAAGCAGCATTCGGTTGAAGAGCATGCATTTAGTTTTACTAGTGTTTAAGAGCAGTTGGAGGCTACGGAAGGAGTGTTGTATGGCGTTGAAGCTCGTTTGGAGGTTTGTTAACACAGTGTCCAATGAAGGGCCAGATGTATACAAAATGGTGTCGTCCGCATAGAGGTGGATCCGAGCTTCACCAGCAGCAAGAGCAACATCATTGATATACACAGAGAATAGAGTCTGCCCAAGAATTGAACCCTGTGGCACCCCCATAGAGACGGCCAGAGGTCCAGACAACAGGCCCTCCGATTTGACACATTGAACTCTATCTGAGAAGTAGTTGGTGAACCAGGTGAGGCAGTCATTAGAGAAACCAAGGCAATTTAGTCTGCCAATAAGAATGCGGTGGTTGACAGAGTCGAAAGCCTTGGCCAGGTCGATGAAGACGGCTGCGCAGTACTGTCTTTTATCGATCGCGGTTATAATATCGTTTAGGACCTTGAGCGTGGCTGAGGTGCACCCATGACCAGCTCGGAAACCGGATTGCATAGCGGAGAAGGTACGGTGGGATTCGAAATGGTCGGTGATCTGTTTGTTAACTTGGCTTTCAAATACTTTCGAAAGGCAGGGCAGGATGGATATAGGTCTGTAACAGTTTGGATCTAGAGTGTCACCCCCTTTGAAGAGGGGGAAGACCGCAGCAGCTTTCCAATCTCTGGGGATCTCAGACGTTACGAAAGAGAGGTTGAACAGGCTAGAAATAGGGGTTGCGACAATTTCGGCGGCTAATTTGAGAAAGAAAGGGTCCAGATTGTCTAGCCCAGCTGATTTGTAGGGGTCCAGATTTTTTAGCTCTTTCAGAACATCAGCTGTCTGAATTTGTGTGAAGGAGAAGCGGGGGGGGGGGCATGGGCAAGTTGCAGCGGAGGGTGCAGAGCTGGTGGCCGGGGTAGTGGTAGCCAGGTGGAAAGCATGGCCAGCTGTAGCAAAATGCTTGTTGAAATTCTCGATTATTGTAGATTTATCGGTGGTGACAGTGTTTCCTAGCCTCAGTGCAGTGGGCAGTTGGGAGGAGGTTCTCTAATTTTCCATGGACTTTACAGTGTCCCAAAACCTTTTGGAGTTAGTGCTACAGGATGCAAATTTCTGTTTGAAAAAGCTAGCCTTTGCTTTCCTAACTGATTGTGTATATTGGTTCCTGACTTCCCTGAAAAGTTGCATATCGCGGGGGCTGTTCGATGCTAATGCAGTACGCCACAGGATGTTTTTGTGCTGGTCAAGGGCAGTCAAGTCTGAGGAGAACCAGGGGCTATATCTGTTCTTAGTTCTGAATTTGTTGAATGGGGCATGCTTATTCAAGATTGAGAGGAAAGCACTTTTAAAGAACAACCAGGCATCCTCTACTGACGGAATGAGGTCAATATCCATCCAGGATACCCGGGCCAGGTCAATTAGAAAGGCCTGCTCGCTAAAGTGTTTTAGGGAGCGTTTGACAGTGATGAGGGGTGGTCGTTTGACCGCGGACCCATTACGGACGCAGGCAATAAGGCAGTGATCGCTGAGATCCTGGTTGAAGACAGCGGAGGTGTATTTAGAGGGTCAATTTGTCAGGATGATATCTATGAGGGTGCCCATGTTTACAGATTTAGGGTTGTACCTGGTAGGTTCGTTGATCATTTGTGTGAGATTGAGGGCATCTAGTTTAGATTGTAGGTTGGCCGGGGTGTTAAGCATATCCATGTTTAGATCACCAAGCAGTACGAACTCTGAGGATAGATGGGGGGCAATCAGTTCACATATGGTGTCCAGGGCACAGCTGGGGGCTGAGTGGGGTCTGTAGCAAGCGACAACAGTGAGAGACTTATTTCTGGAAACGTGGATTTTTTGAAGTAGAAGCTCAAACTGTTTGGGCACAGACCTGGATAGTACGATAGAGCTCTGCAGGCTATCTCTACAGTAGATTGCAACCCCACCCCCTTTGGCAGTTCTATCGAGAAGGAAAATGTTGTAGTTGGGGATGGAAATGTCTGCATTTTTGGTTGCTTTCCTAAGCCTGGATTTAGACACTGCTTGGACATCAGGGTTGGCGGAGTGTGCTAACGCAGTGAATAACTCAAACTTAGGGAGGAGGCTTCGGATGTTAACGTGCAAGAAACCAATGCTTTTACGGTTACAGAAGTCAACAAATGATAACGCCTGGGGAGTAGGAGTGATACTGGGGGCTACAGGGCCTGGGTTAACCTCTACATCACCAGAGGAACAGAGGAGGAGTAGAATAAGGATACGGCTAAAGGCTTTAAGTACTGGGCATTATGTACAGAAAAGGATATGGAAGGATATGAGTACAGCGTTGGGTAACGATGAAAGAGATAGCATCACTGGAGGCACCGATTGAGTCGGTCTCCGCGTGTATGGGGTGTGGGACAAAGGAGCTATCTATGGCAGGTTGAGCTGGGCTGGGGGATCTACAGTGAAATAGTACAATAAGAAATAACCGAAACAGCAATAAGCAAGGCATATTGAAATGGGAGAGAGGCATAAAGCAATCACAGGTGTTATTCGAGAGCTAAGACAACAGCTGGTAATGGCGACAAGGTTTGGGCTGAGGCTAAACATAAACAGGATGCGGTACTGTATAAAGGAACAGTCTAGCAGGCATCAGCTGTATAGCTGAGTTATCATAAGGTCCGTTGAACAGCAATAGGAGAGTTCGGAGGTAGTTCGGGGGCTGCTATAGCACTAGCGAGCAAGAGGCCACGGCTAGCATGTGCTAGCAGGCCGGGGTTAGCAGATGGATCTTCGTGGTCGACGTCGTAATGGGAAACCTGTTGTAATCACATCAGACGATTTCGTCGGCAGACCAGTTGTGTTGGATCGGCGGGGCTCGTGTCAACACTAGGAGGACCCGTCCGGTTGACAGAGAGGTAGATAGCCGCGAGAAGGGCCTGGCTCGCGGCTAGCTCGAGGCTGATTAGCCAACAACAACGTCCATTTGATTGCAGCTATCTAGCTACGATGATCCGGTGTTAAAGGTCCACTGAATCAGTGATTCCGGCAGAAAAACCGATATGTTCTGGGTCGATAACGCGCTGTGCAGACAGTGCAGACTGGCGGATAATAGTCCAGGCTGGTAGGTAGTGCAGGCCACGGACAATGGTGAGAAACCGCTAGTGGTGGCTAATGGCAAGTAGCTAGTTAGCTGGCTACTCCCGTCCGGTAGACAGAGAGGTAGATAGCCGGGATATGGGCCTGGCTCAAGGCTAGCTGGTGCTTGCTTCAGGGGCAGTGGTGATTAGCCAAACAGCAACATCCAATTCTGTTGCGGCTAGCTAGTTGCGATCCGGTGTTAATGTCCAGTGATTCAGTTATTCCGGCAGAAAATCCGATGTTCTGGGTGAAAACCGCTAACGGTGTCTAATACCAAGTAGCTAGTTAGCTGGCTAGCTGGTATCAACTGGAGATAAAAGGTAAGTCAATAATAGAATCCGTTCCACATTGAGTGAGGCGGGTTGCAGGAAAGTATATTTTGTAGATGGATGAAAAGTGTGATATGGCATTTTGTATGAAAAATACAAAAAATACAAAACAACTGGCTATTTACACAGACACACAACAAAGAACACGACCACACTGCTATGCCATCTTGGATCTTCATGGCACCCTATGCTTAACGACGGCAATTTGTTTGTCTTGGTTGAGGGTTTTATGCTCTGTTAGCGTTTGCATTTTCCCTCCAAAAAACAAATAAGGCCTTCAGTCACAACCCCTGCAGTGTGTGATGACCGTGCTATTTCTGGTTTCAGACGTTTACTTGGAACCCAACGGTGCTCAGGTTATTAGAGAGACAGAGTTGCAAAATAATGCAGCGCCACACACAAACACACACATACACTCCCCCCACCCGCATGCCTCTGTAAATAAATACATCCCAGGCCCCCTTTTTAGCAATGCTTTTCTGTGTGATCGCGGAACTCTTTTTGGAAATGGACCAGTGCAACGAGACAATTACAGTAAATGCACGGCTGCGGCCAAGAATGTGACATGATAACACTGTTAATCATAATTATTGAAACATAGCCATGCAATAAGCTTTCAAATGAAATGGACTCTATTTATTCTCTCTCAGTATCACCCTTCCACAACAAATCCCCCCATCCCCAACTTTCTTTACCAATCCATACTTTTTTACTCAAATGTTTCAAATGCTAAGAGACAAACACTCCAACACAGAGACCCAAGCACAAACAGGAGCCCACACACTGAGAGAGGAGGGAAGAAGGGAGAGAGGGAGAGAAACCTCATTAAAATGACCATTGATCTTCCTCTGGTCTGGCTCAGTCTCTGGTGAGTCTTTGGAACTTTTATATAATACTCACAAAGTTTTGTTTTGTTTGGAACACCAGCCTGGCCTCAGAGCCATACGCAATATACTTTACATATTTCTGAGCACCTCCAAGATGTATGATACCTACTTATAGTATAGTTAATTGAGACAGAATGTAAAGTATTGAGGTTGGTTAGGGAGGATTGGTGGGCGTAATCCAAGACAGTCTAGCAATCCAAAGGTTGCATGTTTGAATCCCGTCAGGGACAACTGTATCATTTTAGCTAACCCTTCCCCTAACCCTTATTCTAAACTTAACCCAATTCACCTAACCTGCTACATGAATTAAACTAAAAAGTATTTGATCCCCTGCTGATTTTGTACGTTTGCCCACTGACAAAGACATGATCAGTCTATAATTTTAATGGTACGTTTATTTGAACAGTGAGAGACAGAATAACAACAACAAAAATCCAGAAAAACGAATGTCAAAAATGTTATAAATTGATTTGCATTTTAATGAGGGAAATAAGTATTTGACCCCCTCTCAATCAGAAAGATTTCTGGCTCCCAGGTCTTTTATACAGGTAACGAGCTGAGATTAGGAGCACACTCTTAAAGGGAGTGCTCCTAATCTCAGCTTGTTACCTGTATAAAAGACACCTGTCCACAGAAGCAATCAATCAGATTCCAAACTCTCCACCATGGCCAAGACCAAAGAGCTCTCCAAGGATGTCAGGTACAAGATTGTAGACATACACAAGGCTGGAATGGGCTACAAGACCATCGCCAAGCAGCTTGATGAGAAGGTGACAACAGTTGGTGCGATTATTCGCAAATGGAAGAAACACAAAATAACTGTCAATCTCCCTCGGCCTGGGGCTCCATGCAAGATCTCACCTTGTGGAGTTGCAATGATCATGAGAACGGTGAGGAATCAGCCCAGAACTACACGGGAGGATCTTGTCAATGATCTCAAGGCTGCTGAGACCATAGTCACCAAGAAAATAATTGGTAACACACTACGCCGTGAAGGACTGAAATCCTGCAGCGCCCGCAAGGTCCCCCTGCTCAAGAAAGCACATATACAGGCCCGTCTGAAGTTTGCCAATGAACATCTGAATGAGTCAGAGGAGAACTGGGTGAAAGTGTTGTGGTCAGATGAAACCAAAATCGAGCTCTTTGCCATCAACTCAACTCGCCATGTTTGGAGGAGGAGGAATGCTGCCTATGACTCCAAGAACACCATCCCCACCGTCAAACATGGAGGTGGAAACATTATGCTTTGGAGGTGTTTTTCTGCTAAGGGGACAGGACAACTTCACCACATCAAAGGGACGATGGACGGGGCCATGTACCGTCAAATCTTGGGTGAGAACCTCCCCTCAGCCAGGGCATTGAAAATGGGTCGTGGATGGGTATTCCAGCATGACAATGACCCAAAACACACCGCAGTGGCTCAAGAAGAAGCACATTAAGGTCCTGGAGTGGCCTAGTCAGTCTCCAGACCTTAATCCCATAGAAAATCAGTGGAGGGAGCTGAAGGTTAGAGTTGCCAAACATCAGCCTCGAAACCTTAATGACTTGGAGAAGATCTGCAAAGAGGAGTGGAACCAAATCCCTCCTGAGATGTGTGCAAACCTGGTGGCCAACTACAAGAAACGTCTGACCTCTGTGATTGCCAACAAGGGTTTTGCCACCAAGTACTAAGTCATGTTTTGCAGAGGGGTCAAATACTTATTTCCCTCATTAAAATGAAAATCAATTTATAACATTTTTGACATGCGTCATTCTGGATTTTTTTGTTATTCTGTCTCTCACTGTTCAAATAAACCTACCATTAAAATTATAGACTGATCATGTCTTTGTCAGTGGGCAAACTTACAAAATCAGCAGGGGATCAAATACTTTTTCCCCTCACTGTATCCTTGCTTCAGGTCCTGAGCTACAGGCAGTCATATTTGGGTATGTCATTTTAGGCGAAAATTGAAAAAATGGTCCGATCCTTAAGAGGATAACATTGATTCTAATCTAACACTGATTCTAATCTAACACTGATTCTAATCTAACACTGATTATAATCTAACTCTGATTCTAATCTAACTCTGATTCTAATCTAAATCTGATTCTAAACTAACTCTGATTCTAATCTAACACTGATTCTAATATAACACAGATTCTAATCTAACACTGATTCTAATCTAACACTGATTCTAATCTAACACTGATTCCAATCTAACTCTGATTATTTTAGCATTTTTCTCCTTTGTCCTTTTGCTGTCTTCCTTTCCTTTGAAAATGTCTCTTCATCTGATTTAATTACACCTGCAGAGGGAGAGTCTGACAGTGAGATTATGGGGTCTAATGTAATATGAATTACATCAATTACAGTTTATATCTTATGAGAGAGCTGCATGCCATTTCAACTGTATCAGAGAGCATTTATTAAGACTATAAAGATTTACAGCACAGACATGCAATGCTCTTTATGTATCTGGAAAGCATCTGTTTCTTGTTAACCAGTAGATTGTGGCAGTAACTGCAAGGATTTCAGTACTGTGTGTAAGGCTAGCTCATTCATGGCAGACTTTCCTATACACACACACACGCACCCGCATGTACACACACACACAAGCACACACACACACACACACACACACACACACACACACACACACACACACACACACACACACAGTGCAATCTTCCTCAACCATTTACAGTCAGCAGGGTCGAGGGGAGTATAGATGTCAGAATCACCACTAAGTGACCTGGTGTGACATTGGAGAAAATACCAATGCTTTGGATCTAGCACCTGGAATCTCATTCCTTCCACTGCCAGCAGAGCCTCACCCAACCCCCTGTGAAGGAAGCAATCCTCAGACTCCCCCCGGGAAACAGCCTTTAACGGATCCAGACCAGGCCACTGCTGACACCAACTGAGACAGACAGAATCAGTGTGATTGAAGCCAATGCCTCCTGATATATTACCCGCCTCCCAGCCTCCCAGCCTCCCAGACTCCCAGACTCACTCCAGAGAGAAAGGGAGAGTGTACAAGCTCTTAACGCACTTCCTGTTCTTCTCTTCCTCTCACTCTTTCTCCTTCCCTCTCTCCATCATTCTCTCTCTCTCTTTTTCTCCCTCTTTCTCTCTCTATTTACTCCCTCCCTCTCTGGCACTTTAAGCTTGATTGTGCTGTGCTCGGCTCTTTGGCTAATGGTCACCACCGAATTAATTGCGACCATCCATCTCGTTTTACTGGGGGAAAAACAAGGTCAAAGTTCCTACAGTATCATTCCACCACCACCCCCCCCTTCTCTCTCTCTCTCGTTCTCTTTCTTTTCTCTCAAAAAACAAGCAGACTCTATAGTATTACAGCACAATTGTGCTTCTCGTTTGCCTGAAGCCTACACTTCAAATTGTTCCATTCTACCAATGCTTGACGGGCCCAAGGACCATATAAGACTTGAATGTAAGACAGTCCGCAGGCGATTGGATTTCATACTTAGCATATTCTCTGAACCGGCAGACCCTTGCAGCTCTGCAGGCTTGTAACTATGGATTGGCATCAAGCCTAAAATCTCAGACCAGCAGTTTGCGAAACTTTTTGGCAGTGTGACCCACTTAAAACCTTTCAGATGTTCCTCGGCTCTAACAAAATAAACCGAACTATGTCTACTGCCACAACCCAGTCTTTAGACATGACGCAAGACAAACTGGCAAACCAATGAACCACCAATGTGTCGCGACCAACCATTTGGAAAAATGCATTAAACTACTTAAAGGCAATGTTAGTCATAATACTACGCAGGCCGAGATACTGAGATACTGACATAATGCCATATCAATACTGTCATGACGGTCGTAAGGATGAGACCAATGCGCAGCGTAGCGAGTGAACATGACTTTAATAAATAAAGAAACACACTACAAAACAAAACACGATCCGTGACGTCCTCAGTTACAACAGACTGAACATAGAACATGGAAACAATAACCCACAACAAACACCAGAAAACCTACATCTTAAATATGGCTCCCAATCAGAGATAACGAGCCGAACAGCTGACACTCGTTACCTCCGATTGGGAGTCAATGAAAACAGACACGCACAATCACCCAACATAGAAATACAACAACCTAGACACCCCCACATAGAAATACACCCAAAACAAATGAACATGAACAACCCTGGCTCAAGAAATAAAGGTCCGTGGAGCCAGAGTGTCACATTACCCCCCCCTAAAGGTGCGACCTCCGGGCGCACCAGCAACAGTCTAGGGGAGGGTCTGGGTGGGCGTCTGTCCCTGGTGGCGGCTCTGGCCCAGGTCGTGGTCCCCACTCCACCTTAGTCACTCTCCACTTTAGTCTACCCTTCCTCATGACCACCCCCCAACTAAACCCCACTGGATTAAGGGGCGGCACCGGACTAAGGGACAGTACCTGACTGAGGGGCAGCACCGGACTGAATGGCGGATCCTGTCTGGCAGAAGGATCTGGCTGATCCTGTCTGGCGGAAGGCTCTGGTTGATCCTGACTGGCGGAAGGCTCTGGCCGATCCTGTCTGGCGGAAGGCTCTGGCTGATCCTGTCTGGCGGAAGGCTCTGGCTGATCCTGTCTGGCGGAAGGCTCTGGCTGATCCTGTCTGGCGGAAGGCTCTGGCTGATCCTGTCTGGCGGAGAGCTCTAGCGGCTCCGGTCTGGCGGACGGCTCTGTAGGCTCATGGCAGACGGGCGGCTTTGCAGGCTCAGTACCGACGGGCAGCTCCTGCGGCGCTTGGCAGACGGACAGTTCAGACGGCGTTGGGCAGACGGGCAGTTCAGGTGCCGTTGGGCAGACGGACAGTTCAGGCCCCGTTGGGCAGACGGCAGACTCTGGCCGTCTGAGGCGCATCGTAGGCCTGGTGCGTGGTGCCGGAACAGGAGGTACCGGGCTGAGGACACGCATCTCAGGGCTAGTGCGGGGAGAAGCAACAGGGCATGCTTGGCCCTGGGGACGCACCGTAGGCCTGATGCGTGGTGCCGGAACTGGAGGTACCGGGCTGAGGACACGCATCTCAGGGCTAGTGCGGGGAGTCAGAACAGGGCATGCTGGACCCTGGGGACTCCCATAACGCCTAGTGCGGGGAGCCGGAACAGGGCATGCTGGACCCTGGGGACTCACCTCACGCCTAGTGCGGAGAGCAGGAACAGGCCGGGCGGGGCTGGCGACGCGCACCGTATCCCTGGTGCGAGTGGCCGGAACAGGCCGGGCCGGGCTGGCGAAGCGCACCGTATCCCTGGTGCGTGGAGTAGGAACAGGCCGGGCTGGGCTGGCGAAGCGCACCGTATCCCTGGTGCGTGGAGTAGGAACAGGCCGGGCTGGGCTGGCGAAGCGCACCGTATCCCTGGTGCGTGGAGTAGGAACAGGCCGGGCGGAGCTGGCGACGCTCACCGTAGGCATCCTACGTGGTGCAGGGACAGGCTGAACCGGGCTGGCGACGCGCACCGTACACTTAGTGCGAGGGGCCGGAACAGGCCGTACCGTACGGGGAACACACACTACTGGCTGCACCTCGGGACTAGGAACGGGCCGGACCGAACTGGTTACACACCCCAGTACCTCATGCCGTGCCTCAACACTATCCTTCCCTGCTTTACCCAGTAGCCCCCTTGTACTGGCGGCCATATCTGCCAACCTCTTGCACTCCTCCGGGCCGTACACCTTCTGCCCCGACGTCGTGAGCCCCCCCCCAAAAATTTTCTGGGGGTCTCTCCTCCCAGTGGACCAGGCATCTAACTTCCTCGCCAGACTCTCCAGACTCTCCATCCTCTGCTCCCAAGTCCAACCTCTCTCCTCCTCACGCGGCCTGACCCAGTCGACGTGGATATCCGCTAGAGTTGGAAAGGGCTTCGGCTCCTGGACACCCTGCTTGTTACGCCGCTTGGTCCTCTTGTGGTGGGTTATTCTGTCATGACGGTCGTAAGGATGAGACCAATGCGCAGCGTAGCGAGTGAACATGACTTTAATAAATAAAGAAACACACTACAAAACAAAACACGATCCGTGACGTCCTCAGTTACAACAGACTGAACATAGAACATGGAAACAATAACCCACAACAAACACCAGAAAACCTACATCTTAAATATGGCTCCCAATCAGAGATAACGAGCCGAACAGCTGACACTCGTTACCTCCGATTGGGAGTCAATGAAAACAGACACGCACAATCACCCAACATAGAAATACAACAACCTAGACACCCCCACATAGAAATACACCCAAAACAAATGAACATGAACAACCCTGGCTCAAGAAATAAAGGTCCGTGGAGCCAGAGTGTCACAAATACTCAGTCAATTGGCATTGCAACTGACAGGTGGTGAAAGTGAATCCAGGTCAGAGTTACAGATGGAGAAAAACTTTGACTTTGAAGTCTGTGATAGATAATTGAATGTTCAATCTGTACCGCCATCATTAGACAAGCAGTGAATCAGCTGTGTGGCTGTGTCTGGGTCTGAGTCAGTACAGAACCAGTTATGAGGACTACCTACTATACTTCCTGCATATTGGTACACTCAATATGTCTGCCTGTTCACCCACAACATATGTTTAACTTGAATGGGGATTCCTATTCTAGTCATTCTATTTCTATGGATGAGCGATCCTCCAGTCTGGTCTGGAGTCAGATCTTCAGGGAGAGCTTTGTTGTAGGTCAGCAGAGTTCCACTCAAACAGCGGGCCAAAAGAGCTCCCAAAGATAGACGCAGCTTTCATGATGGGGAGTGAAGTAATTCTATCTAGATCATTTGCAAGGCTCAGTAAGGTGTTGTCTTGTTCTGAATATGAGAGCTCAAAACTAGGGATGTGGTTTTGCAAGAGAGGAAGGGGTAGGGACATGAGTTGTAACTGTTTCACACACACACACACACACACACACACAATATGTACATATACACCCTTCCTGTCTTCAAGACTGTTCCTTCACCTCCAGGTAGAACATGTGATCAAACCACAGCCCCATATGTACTAGAGCTGGGCGAAATGGACAAAAATCCATATTGCGATAAATTGCCTGAATTTATGCGAAAACGATAAATAGAAAAAATTGTTTATAACATTAATGTACATTAATTATTCTTTATAGTTTGATGGTTGTAGCCATCAATTATCCCATTAACAATCACCCATATTAGCAAACTTATTTAGTTTAAAACGTCATATTTCTCTAGTATAGGCTTGTCAGTGACATACACTACAGTGTAAAGGCCTTTCAGCAAGGCTCTTCATTTAACACAGCAGCAGAAACAGGCAACAGGTGATGAAACCATAAGGATACAACAGCCACCATGAAACCTTGCGAAATCATTGGTCTCATGATGTATCACACTGAAGTATGGAAGGGAATTGAGCAACACAGATTGGAGAGGTATGACAGAGTGTGTGGAATTGTTTGTCGAGACAAAACTGGCCACTACAGTTTAATAATTTCCCTGCAATTCTTATCAGTTTAATAATCTCCTCATCACTCAACACCAACACTTCCAACCACATACCTTGCCTCTTCTGCCGAAACCGCATAAACACTTGAGGCCTTGTGGTTTGGGGTTCTTTCCGAAACCGTTAACCAACTCCAGCACTGTAGTCGTTTTCTGTTACTCACAGATATCACCACCACTGCTCTTCTCAGCTGCATCTACTGAGCCTCCAAGGCATCAGAATACTTTTGTTTTTCATTAGAAGTGATTCACAGCTGCATTTCTCACACAGTTTGTTCACGGCAGACCTTCTTGTCTTCTCTCTCCAGTCATGATAAACAAGCGGGAAGACACCGCCATTGCCGAGGGGGGTTGTAGTTGTGCTGACAGTGTACTGCAAACCTCCCTGTGAATAACCCCAGCTAATAAAATGTTAGTTTCTCATAATCTTTCCCTTCCATTGAATTTAGAGAACTGAGGTTCAGCCCCTTGTCACATACACTTACAGTGTAATTAATGATCCGCAAACTGTCTCGAACACACATACACGCGTAAACAATTGTTAGTCACTTATCGAGGGTGTTTGTTTCTTGTTTGTTTTCTTGTTCGACGGACACAGCAGGCAGAGAATTGGAAATGGCCTTTCTCAAGCCAATCATGCAATCTCAATGGAAGAAAGGGGAATCTGTGCTATGGTCCCTAATGAGTAACTGAGTAATATTACCTCTGTTTGATTAGGAGCTTAATTGTGATTATAATTAACAAATATAACCTCATCTGGCCACAACGGCCTTCTAAGTGGCC